>NW_012026892.1:1158964-1239696 GCF_000956235.1 Wasmannia auropunctata
TCGTATGAGCGATTGCCTCGACATTATTGAGAACGTATGGCTGAAAGATAAACCGTTCTTGACGGGAGACACGATTAGTGTGGCTGATATATTCTGCGCTTGCGAATTGGAAGAACCGCGTAAGCTACCACGAATCTTTCGATTTCATTACATACATACACTGCGTTTACGCGATTTAAGTAATAAGGAATTCTTTTCTTGTCAAGGAATGGCCGGTTACGATCCGAAAAAGGGGAGACCACGAATGACTGCCTGGATAGAAAGAGTTGCCGCGGAAACGAGCCCTCACTATCAAGACGCTCATAAGTTCGTAAACAAAATAGTTGAAGAACCACAAAGCTTTAAATTAATTTAAACATTAATTACAGACAAATACGTACTACTCTCGCTCTTTACATCCAAATATATATCATATATGTGCAATCAATTCTATAGATGATATCTTAATTTAAACTGGTTTTTATTTTGATACTTTTAATATAGTATTTCTTGAATAAATTAATGTTTCACATTTATATGTAACATATACATATATATTATACTTATTATGGGAAAATAATTTTTAGGTCGTTTTAATTTGTTTATTTTTCCATCCATTATTTATCATTTATCCATTATAATTAAACTGCGATGCTGCAATTGCTATAGTGATCGCGATTAACTATAATAATAGATTTCTCCAGGCTATTATACCAAGAATATAACATAAACTGCAGTTCACTGATTGCGATACATAGAATAAGTGACGAAATAAAAATGTTTTTGTGTTAGGTAAGTATTTATTTAATAAAATTTATTTAAAAAGTGTGAGTATCGAAATCAATATGCTGAGTACAAGTATGTGTGAGATGAAGTGTGTATGAAAAGAATTTACAAATGAAGGTAAAATAAAATCTTGAATGTTTGTCGTCGGTCAAGAAGAGGCACTTGGTAGACTTGAATTGCTTATATCGCGTGGCCCGGTGTCTCCACCTATCCGTTGTTGCTCCACCTCACGTTCATAACTTCTTGCATTGCCATGAACTTTGGAGTTGGGTGTGTGTGTTTGTGTAAACATATGTATACACATATGTGACGGAATTTATATTTTGACAAACGTCTCGAAGGACCAGCGCGATAGCCGTGCGTCAGTAGCAATTCAGTAGCATCAAGTCGCCTTTCCATATCGATTGCATAAGTGATCAAAGTGATCGTGAAGTATCATCGATCCCCCCTCGAGCGCGAAAGTCAACACATTTGAGAGAATGGATCGTTCTGCCGCATCATTCCCGGTCTGAACGCCGAGCAAGTGATATTTCTCCTACGCGAATTGAAACGGCAAGTGAAACAGATGTACGGCAATTAGTCGCGAACGGTATCGAATTAGGAGCGGTAGAACACGATAAGATCAGCCCACGTAATCAGCTGATTTCACTCAATTCGGTCGCATGTGCTGTGTCGCGCATGAGAACGACACTACGGCGTCCTTGGGGAGGAATCGGAGTGAAATTGAATGACGGACACTCGTTACTTACGTGGACCTTATCAATTTGCGTCCGGGTATCTTTAAAAACCGATAAAAATAAATCGATAATATGTCGATATAATGATAAATTTGTCACGACTGATTTCGAAGGATTTAATTGAACGTTGCAATCTCCGTGCTTGATTAATTTTTACATTTGCGACTGTCGCGATTGTCGATCAATTGTCGAGATTATTATAATTTTTGTATTTATTTGTTGCAGAATCATCATCTGCGTCGCCAGATTACTTCCACCGAGACCTGTTGCATTCGCATCGATCGTAAGTACGCAGTCGCTAAATTTATAAAAAGCGTATGTTTTTTCTATTGAGGTCAAAGGTCATTCTAATATCGTCCGTCGGCCCTATACTGTCGCAAGTCTATTTAAATAACTTTACTCGAAACCAGAGACATTAGATATGGGCTTAGATTAGAAATTTACACGTAATATTAATTTAATGTTTGCCATACGTTATAGGAAAATAATATAGCTGATCATGAACCTCTATCGCAATAAGCGACCGACGTGAATCTCGCTGTTGCTTATCAAAACCGGCAGAGATATCGATCTTCCACTTATTTAATTTCATTTTCCCTTTTTTATCAATTTCCTCGTTAGCTTCTAATTCACAGTTGACACAAACAAATCCCTAAAATTGCAACACCCAACGATTAACAATAATATATTACAATACTATCATTGTCCTTTATTAAAAATATATTGATTATCTCGTAATGGCATGCAGTGCCGCCCCTCTAATTCATGCGGTTAATTATTATCTGCAGTTTCAAAATAAATTTGTAATAACGGTGCAGTCCCACGTACAGCATATGGCAAATTTAAAACTTATTCAATTAATAAAGATTGTCTTATTTTAAAATGATTTTAGTGGAAAAATTGATGTAATTCTTAAGTTTTACGAAACCATTGCGTTCGAGGAACGCGCTATCAGCGCCTGTCCTTGTTTTACGTCTAAATTATTTAAAAATCATGCAAAACTTAATTGTTTTAAGTCTAAAAATAAAATGGTACAATAGCGCTGATAGCGTGGTCCTTGAACGCTGTTCATGCGCACGTTTTGTACATCAAAATTAAAGTGAACACGGCAAAGTAACGTTTGAGACGTTTCATCTAAGTTTCCTTTATTTCTTTTAATTTGTTTTTTTTTATAGAATTTTCTTTCTCAATCATGACTTTGACGTTGTATTACGATCTACTGTCACAACCTTCGAGAGCATTATATATATTTCTCGAAAAGTGTAACATACCGTACGAAAAGAAGTTTGTAAATCTGAAGAATCGCGAGCAATACACTCCAGAATTCGAACGGATCAATCCATACAAGAAAGTTCCTGCCATAGAGCACGATAGCTTCAATCTCTCTGAAAGGTATTACCCTCTTCGCAGAATAATATAAATACCTTAATTTAATTGTCTTAACCGTCTTCGATGATGGTTTTAGCGTAGGGATTGTGCGATACATCAGTCGAGAATTTAAAGTGGACGATCACTGGTATCCGTCCGATTCGAAAAAACAGGCGAAAGTTGACGAGTATCTCGAGTGGCAGCATCTCAACACGAGACTTCATTGCTCGGCGTACTTTTTAGCGAAGGTGAACGCCTTCCTTGTCTCTTTCTAAAATGCGTTTTGCAGAATATTTAAACGTATTTTTTAAAAATATAGTTTCTTAATCCGCTCCTACGGGGTAAACCGCCAAAGCCGGAAAAGGTGGCCGAATTGGAGGGTCGTATGAGCGATTGCCTCGACATTATTGAAAACGTATGGCTAAAAGATAAGCCGTTCTTGACGGGAGACACGATTAGTGTGGCTGATATATTCTGCGCTTGCGAATTGGAACAACCGCGTAAGCTACCACGAATCTTTCGATGTCATTACATACACCGCGTTTACGCGTTTTAAGTAATAAGGAATTCTTTTCTTATCAAGGAATGGCTGGTTACGATCCGAAAAAGGGGAGACCACGAATGACTGCCTGGATGGAAAGAGTTGCCGCGGAAACGAGCCCTCACTATCAAGACGCTCATAAATTCTTAAACCAAATTGCCGCCGCAAAGCTTTAAACTTTAATTACAGATAAATACTACTCTCTCTCTCTCTTGATATATGATTAAATATGTATCATATATATGTGCAATCTATTCTAGATGATATTTGGTTATTTTGATACTTTTAGTATTTTTAAAATAAATGTTTCACATTTATATACGCATAATACGCATTGTGGGAAAATTAATAAATTTATGTTATTTGTTTATTTTTCCATCCATTTATTTGCCATTTATTCATTTTAATAAAACTGCGGTGCTGCAATTTCTTTACAAATTGTTATAAAAGTATAAAAAAGTTGATTATGTAACAATTAAGAAGCATTGGAACAAATATATAGTAAGCGTTATTTCTTACAGATACGCGGCTTTTAAATGCATACTCGTAAAACCGATCATTTTATCAGCTGTTTTTAAACACACATTTTTCCATTAACAGTTTAAATTATTTTTCAAGTTACTGATTTTGCAGTAAGTCTCCTCGTTGCAACCGTATTGACGTCGATAATGAGAAATCGTATGAACTTTTTACATAATTTATAAAAGAAAAAAAATTTATATTCTCTCATTTCTCGTTTCTGACATTGCGAGCCAATGTGATTGCAACGAAGGATCAGGAGTTTTAATAAAACAAGCAGTCGTATACGCAATCATTATGACTATACCATAACGACTTGTGACTGTAAGGTACATGAGAGGTAGCACGTTCGTAACATCCGTTACATTACAACATGTATTATACCGATGAGCTTATACTTTCCGTATTATATGCTGCTATTGCACAATACATATGCCATTTAAGATATAATACGAGGTGCGCTGAACTCTTTGTATTTCGCAGTTCATAATTTACAAAGCAGAACATCAGAGACCGTGAGCGAAGTACCATAAAATTACAGTAAGCGTTTATCTTACGACCAGGCACTTTTATCACATTCGTGGTGTAAATCCGATGCGACTGCAAGACACAGAATTCGCATTCGTTATAATTTATAGTACATTGACTAGAGATACATAAATTATCAGTGAAAATACATGTAAATCGAAACGACAACACACTTCCTTCGTTTTTTTTTCTTGGTTATTGTGTTGGTCATTAAATGACCAACACAATAAATGACTTCATTAATATTTTACAGACACTGAATTTGTTTTTTTGCGGATTCCCGTATAATTTTCACGATAGCTCTCTCAGATCAGTTTTTTTAGCTTAGGCATTCTCTTGGGACATTTCTCCACGTGGATGTTCCAGTGACGAGTTTGGCACCTCTCGTCGCAGTAGAAGGCCGTCTCGCAGCCCAGGCACTTGAACATGGACCCGGTGAGGCCGCAGTTGGAGCACTCCAGATTGCTCGTAGTCTCCTGAGTGCGATTCACCTTACCCAAATGTGGCGTTTCGCAGTTACGATTCTCTTTCCGCGCGGGTTCCTTGGCGGCCAGCGCGCTGCTAGACGGCAAGATCGTTGCGGGCTTGTACGTCGACGTGGGTGGCGCCGAGGATGCTGCCGTCGGCTCCTGTGCGTTGTCGTCGAAAATCGCTGTCGACGACTGGGAATAGGCATCGTCCGCTTTCACGTAAGGCAATCGGTCCAATAATAAATTCTGCAGTTGCCGGTAACCGCCGTTATTCAATCGCGAATCCACGTTGACACCACCGACGGATGGTTGTACCTGCTCCTGCGGCAACCGTTCGCGATTCGCCACCCTGTTCGTCGCTATCAGCTGCGACGATTCGTTATCCATGACACCGCCGATTCCTCCGGGTACCATTTCCGTGTCGGTTCTTCCGTACGACGGCAGCGTGCCGCGCTGCCGGCCGAAGGAAGCCGCCGCGACCACCGCGGCAGCTGCCGCCGCGGCGACGACATCCGGGATCATTCTGTTCCTGCCGCACTGGCCGTTGCTCGCGGGATAGCCGGCCAGGGAGGTGCGTGCCAGTGATTGCTGCGCGGGGGCCGCTAACGGCGGAGGCGGCGGTAGCAGCAGGGGTGGCAGACAAGCCGACGCGGTGCCGTTTTGCGTGGCAGCCGTCGCCGTCCTCAGACGATCGTAGTCCAGGCCGGCAGCGGCGGCGGCGGCGGCGGCGGCCGCCGCCGGCTGATAGCCGCCCGCGGATAGGGTGCCGGAATACTTGAGGAGATCCGTGGTGAAGTGGCGAGACGCCGTGTCTTGCAGATGCGCCGGGTAACGTTTGTCGAGATGCTGCATCTGACGGAGCGAAGAGGCGTGCGGATCTTGCAAAGGGCCTATTTGATAGCCGCTTATCGGCGGTGCGGTGGCATGCAGGCGAGAGTGATAGGGGTAATCGCCGTACGGGCATACCGCCGAGTGGTAGCCGAAAGCCGCGCCGTAAGGATCGATCTGCAACGGCGAAATAGTTAAATGATCAACTGTTTAAATGACTACACCTATTGCGGATAAAATGCTTTATTCTCTAGGCGCGCGATTGGCAAATATAAAATTGACATCTAGCGGATGCATTCACTTTGTACTGCATTGATTGTAATCCCTGGTAATCGTCTTATTTTTCTTACCGCATAATTAGATGGATAGAACTGGGTAACCGAGATGGGTGGACAGATGCCCGGTCTCACAGGAGGCGCAGCCGACGACGCGTACAATTGCTGCTGACGTTGCTGATGCTGCTGACGCTGCCACCTTTCCGTATTCCATTGCGGCGCTACGTTGACTATGTTGTTTCGAGTCGCGTTACTTGATGCACTCGAGCGGATCTTTTGCGTCTCCAATCCGGGGATCTGTATGCGGAGAAACGATGGAGAATTCGTTAGAACTAATAGTAAAAAATGATTCATCATTTTTGTGAACAATTGGTAGCGGAAATGTAACTTACGCGAGTGGCCTCCGCCGTTGATGCTGTCGGTAAGCTTATTCCGGATTGTAATTTAGATTTCGATTTGGCAGCTTGTTTCTTCGACATTCGCGCTACCCAATTGCCCAACGTAGGAAATTGCTCCGTCATAATGCGACTTCCGTCGTTTCGCTGACTGGTCGTACTCTCCTGAGCTTTATTGCAGCTATTAGGCAGACTAATAAATCGATTGCGTGGAAAAAAACACATGTTAAATTAAATGTTAATCAAATTTAAAATTATGCAACACCTATATATTATACTTACACGATACATTGTTGATTTGAGCTGCTGACGGTAGACCTAGATTGAGCGAATCCTAGAGGTATTATTGGATCCAAGGCCGTAGATTGATTTATGCTTGACATTACCTAAAAGAACGAAAAATTTAAATCTGAAGAAAATTATTTTTTCTAAATGCTCGAAAATAAAAAGTTTGCTAATAAAAAGAAGTAAAATAAATATATGATCGTTAATAGCATGGCACAAATCATTCGCATTCAATCACACGAAATAAATTGCAGATTTAACGAGAAAGAATATCAGAAATCACAAGAAAAATTGACACGAAATTATAATAAATTAACATAAATCTTATAAATTCTATATGTTAATCACGCAATACAATTGTATTTTTCTTAAAAATGCAGAGACAAGATAAGACATACAGTTTTATGGATTTCAATATTTTATGGCAACTTGTGACCGTTATTAAGCTTAAATAATTTTTTACAGATTACCTTCTGCACGTCCCTCGAATTTTGTATGACGTCCGTGAAAACGACGTTCTCGCGTGCGACAGACGGACCGTAATAATTCGACTGCAGCTGCACGATGTTAGTCACATTGGCGGCGGGCACTTGCGGCCGTCCAATTATCGTTGACGCTTCCTGTGCAGCCATGACTGTGCTCGTGACCACCCTGTTCTTGCCGTTGATCCTTTCCTCCGAGCTGTAAGTCCCATATTCCGTTGTTTTCCTAGTTTCCTCCATGATCGACGGATTAGCCGGCAGAGCCTCGCTCGACTTCTGTTCCAGCTCCTGTTTCTCGCAGGCGACTTGTTTATTCGCGACGATTTCCGAAGCCTGTGTCACTTCGTCGAGATGTCCTTGAGCGACCTCCTTCGTGTCTGGCATATCGCTTCCGTCTATCTCGATGTCCATCGTCGAATCTAGGAAGCTGTCTGAAGGTATCGTCGGTGACGTTTGACGATGCTCCTCAATGTCGCCAAACGTTTTAGTGTCCTCCGGAATTTTCTCCTCGATTTCCGGATTCTTCAGTTTCGGCAGAGGTTCCTCTTCGTGCCACTCCGCCGTACTGTTTCTCGGATCTTCAAACTCGGACGACGAAACCGGGGATAGAGCTGGCGCTATTACGTCGTCCCGTATTATCGTTTGATCCGTATCGTTCACCTTGACTTCCTTCTGGATCGGCGAGCCCAGCGAGCTGTCGCCTTTGTGCCAGCTTTTGACGACAGCCAGATTTTTCTTCAGACACTCGAGTGCACTCGGTTGAATTGCTATGTAAACTCTGGGTAACACCGGCGGACTGTTTCTCATTGCGTCGGGCGATTTCCCTTTCTCGTAGTCGATGGGAGAACGCGGCGACAGTTTCGGCGGGGAAGGGGACGGGGAAACGCTGCTTCTGGATATTCCATTTACCTTTTCAACATAGATATTAATTAGTGGAAGCGACACTGTATGAAATCATCGGTCGAACTCGATTATTTTTACAGCGTAAATAATTTTCACCTATCGAATTTTGTAATCCGCGATCTTCTTCTCAGCGTAAATTTATTTTATTCTGGGAAGGAGAATTTCACCATTTCATCCAGTTTCATTCTACTTACCTGCGCGACGTCACTCTCGACAGCGGTTTTCTCGACTGACATGCGCTCGTTCAGCTCGTTCTCATAATCAAGATCGACGACGTCGTCGGTCGTCGGCGGTATGGAGGCGGACAATTTGCACAGCAGCTTCGAGATGTTCTCGATCTGCTTCTCGTAGCAATTCATCATCTGCCGCAGCCGAGTGCTGCGCTGCGGGCTCGTGTCGGCGGCGTTGTTGCACGCGGTCATCTCTCGCGAGAGCTCTAACGCCTTACCGCGAAGTTCCCGCAATTTCTGGCGCAACCGGTTGCGACGGTACTTGATCTTGTACCCGTCGCTCTTCGGCGCGAATCGCCGGCTCTTGTCCCGCGCATTGCCCGTCGACGATTCGAGCTCCTTCTCCGAGGCCACGTTGCTCCAGAAAGCGGAGTATCCGGACGGGGACTCCGGACGTGGCGTAGCGCCGGTGACGATGCGATAGTTGGACTCGTTTCCCGTCTCGGCGTTCATCTCGATGTTACGTCGGTATTCGTCGGTGGTGCTCGCTGAGAATAAAAGCAAACCAACGATGACGAAGGGAAGGAATCCACGTTTCCTGAGTGCGTTTCCGAGTAAAATATTTTATATTGAATTGGGACGAAAAATTCACCAATTACATCTTGAAATAAAAAATTTTTGAAAAATAATCTAAATTAAATATCGATAAATTTATTCACGTAATTCCTAGAAACGTTAACTAAACATCAGAATAAAATGTACAAAAATATCTTACCTTCGCGCACAACCTTCTTCAATCTTAAAGGTGGCACGACTTTGTTGCAGACTTCCTTCTTTTCTGTCTCCGGCTCCGTTGTCGACACCACGACCGGTGACGAGTATCTCTTGTCATCCCACAGCCTCACCACCACGTGCTGCTGCAATTTTCTTTCTCCTTTGTCGGCCAAATTACCGGAACAAGTTCTAGAGTACTCCTTCAAAATATTCTTGACACGTTCGTCGCGTATATGACCGGCGTCGACTTCGTGAGATTTTCTCCGTTTCTTCACATCCTTGGTAATTTCTTTGTCGTACTCCTTGTCCTGGTCTTCGCCGTTCTTCCTTTTAACGCTGTTGACTTCTTTGGCAATCTGTAACGTGTGAACCATCGACAATAATAACATCATATAATTAAAGTGCGAATTGTGCTGATATTTAATTTAATTTCCAATTTCGACCCGCGGGCATTACTCGACTTTCGATTAGTTAAATTTACTATGGGCCGTATAGAACAATTATTATTTCGTGAGACCACCCTTTAGTAATAATTTAATTCACTCAAATTTTGATGTGTATTGCATGTCGAAATCATTTTCATACAACGACGGAAAGATCTCGTATTTGTTGAAATAAAAACATGGCACATTCAAAGAAATCGTTTCCTTTTTCGCAAGGGAAGAAAAAAAAACTGACCGACCCTCAGGCCAGTTTGCATTGCTACCTGCACGACATTAGTCATATCTGGAAGAATGTAGTCCGAGCGATCGATGAACTCGCTCGTAAGCATCATTCCGTCTCCGTTCCCATCCTGCTGCCCGAAAGGGAATTCATTCAACTCGTTGGTCAACGAGCTGATGCTCGGAGATACGTTCGATTGCAACTCGACCATGTCCAGACTCGCGGATTTCGACAGCTTGAGGATCGGCGAGCGTGTCTTCCGTAACGTTACTATCGACGCCGCTGACCTCGTCGGCGTCGGTGGCGCAGGTCGGATCGGTAGCGAGCGATTAGGTTGCACAGGGATCACGCAAGGACCACGATCCCTCAAGGCGGTCGCCAGACTGCTGCCCGTGCCGCCGCGTTGCAGTCTGCTGGAACTGTCGGCTATCATGATGCGAGGTTCTGGAAAAGAGCATAATTTATACTTAGATATTATCAGCGCGACAAACAGGACACACGACTTACTCCAAGAGTACTTTTCGTAATCGCTTAGAAAGAAATTCTCAATGTTTGATCACGTATTAATCAAGATATCAATCTTTCTTGTCGCATCGCTCGGCACAATTTTCTAAATCTAAAACCGTTCGAAATCTTTCTTAAAATAGCCTTTTGTTTTTTATGTTTATTTTTATTTTATACTTTCAAAAAAGCCATGTGTTTTAATGATATTAATGAAATTCAACACATCATCTTCTTAAAGGCTATTTCTGAGTAAATTAGCTTTAATGAGCATGATTTCAAACAATGTTTCGAAAGACTATTTGGTCGAAGCAACAAAGGCAAATTAATTCGGATGAATATTTTAACATTGACTTTTAATAATTTAATTTATAGCACGTATGAACATTTTTAATTCCCCGCGCAAAACAAATGTGTTTTCGACAAATCCAATAAATTTTTATCATAAACTTTTTATATTAAAACAATTTTTCAGATCTCGGATTTCTTGGAGAATAGCCGTGAATAAGCAAGAAAACAATTTTTTTTTTTCGCGCAAAATCAAATGTTAAAAGGAACAAAGGAGATTGGAGACCGGTTTATATAATACTACTAACTTATAATTTTCCTAGTGATAAATATATACATTTACATATGATTGTTTCTGTTCCAAGTATACATGTGACAATATATTACTTCTTGAACATATGTATATTTGGTATAAGATCTAAAAATCGACGATTATGAGGCGTTATATTACTTTTCCTCATTATCTCACGTTCTCACCCGACATCTCTGAGCTCTCTTCGGCTTCGCCGAATCGCTTCAGGATTGTCTGCTTCCAGGCAGCTTGCTTAGACTCCTCGCTGGTCAGATCCACGAGGACTGGAGCTTCCCCGTACTCTATCGAGTGCTCGACCGTGCCCGACGTGGAGGCCGTCTTCACGACGTCGAGGCCGTCACCCATGTAATAATCCGGACGTTTCGCCGGTTCTACGTCTCGGTCGCTCATCAGGCCGCCTTCGATGTTACGTATCCTCGCGGCGCCGTCCTGCTGCTGCAGCTGACATTCCGCGCAGTCCTTGCACGTGGCGCACACGTCGGCCTCGTCCTCCTCGAGCTCCGTCGAGCTGGAAATTTGCGGACATGCCGTCCTTCCTTCATTGCTGGCGTCGCTGTTCTCGCAAAAGAGCTCGACGATGTCGCAGGCGATGACGTTGGAGTCACTCGCATCGATAACCGTGGAGCATCCATCGAATCGGGTCAAGCGCATCTTGGTGTCGCTAGACTTGCCGCGCAGCTTTTTGCCGCGGGTTATCGTGACCCTGGGCCAACGGGTTCTAGTCACGTGCGTCTGACTGGACTTGTCCTTCGAGAGCTTCCTCTTCCGCGGCTTCAGCGCGATGGACAGGTGCCGATTGTGCGAACGCATCTTTCTTTATCAAGTGACACAATCAGACTCGAGGATTTTTCCGAAAGTTCGATACGCACGTCCTTGGAACATTTCGTGTCCCGCATTTCAAATTATTCAGATGAACGGCATCCTTCTCCTCCCTTGCATTCGCAGGACACGCGCTGCAGTAATAATTGCGGTTGAAAGGGACGAGGGCGGGGGAGGGGGAGGGTTGAAAGAAGGGCAATTAAGTATTAAACAGCCAACGGTATACTTTAGCAGTTTTGGTTCGATAAAGTTGAACAAAGTCTCGCGATGCAAATAATACATATAGGGGGGAGCGAAGAGACGCTCGCGCTCGCGAAAGGGAAGGCAATAATTGCGAAGCTTCGTGCGCTACATGTCAACCGTTCTACGTGTGGTGTTTTTTTTTCTTTTTTTTTCGTCAGAAGTCTCCTATCGATTTTCATCGATCGTTCCTCGTATACGCACTGTGCATCGAGTGTGTCTTTCACTCCGCGTTTATGGCAACAGAACACACGAAAAAGGGAGAAATTACGCTTCGCACGCGATGCACGCCCCCCTTGTCCCATCTTCTCTTTCTGCTGTGTCGGACGCACACATGCATTTCTCTTTTTTTTTTTCTTGCGCGGAAATTCACGGTCGCGCCAAAGAAGTTGAAAGCGAACCCCTCGCGGCAAATCGAAAATCGAAAAAAAAAGTCTGCACTAAAAACTTTCTTCGTTGTAACATGCACGCGCATGTGCGTGTGATGTAATTACCGTATACTTAACATTGCGAATATAATTGTTGAATGATGCGATAATCAATGTTTAAGCGAAACTGCTAGCAGCGAACCAGTATGGAAATAGAAATGAGCTCATAGTTTAGATTACGAAATTGCCGGTATTTCATAAAGCCTTCAACGATCTATTTTTATTTTAGTTACTTACATATTAGTCATACAAGTTATAAGTTAACTGTAAGTTCTTTTATTTTACTTCTTTTAGCTTTTTTAAATAAATAATCTAAAATAAAAATGGAAATAAAAATATGAGGAATATCTCTCTTTAATATTTTTACTATTTACTTACAGGTTGCATCCTGTGTTTTTAATTAATAATTATATTTATTAAATAACTTTTCATTTGTAAGTCTGATTACTCTACATAACGTACATAATGTATATTTCTTTCTCTCGCAAATAATATTTTAGCAATAAGATAATATTTTGCTTTATGCTTGTTTGTATGATTTTTTATTTTTATATATTATCTTTTTCAGGCAAAAAATATGACGAAATTTGTTAATTATAAGGAAATATGTTTAACGTTACCGGTCAAGAGACTTTGTTCCCATTCGTCGAGGTCACGCCCTCAATTTTGATAACGAAAGAAGTACGGATGCAAATTACCTTTGCAAATTGTCTTCGGCCACGTTGAACGAATACAGTAAACAATTGTGCAAAATTACAACACTGCGAAAATCCACACAGATAAGGTATCACATTTAATTTACCGTTACCAAAGTATGTTAAATACATATGTATTATATATCAATATCATTTTCATATTGCATCAGACTGAAGGCGTTTTACTTTTTCGCTTGATATACAAAGCTCACCCCCGAAGGTTTAGTTCCTGTTATCACTTTCTATCGTTGCTTTCGATCGTTAGCATCTGCGAGTTAATGTATACTCCACACCAAATTACATCACCATATCGCTGCGACAGGAATTATGTGTCAGCCACCCACTCATCGGAGAGAGACCACCGATCCATGCAATAAGATATAGAGAACCGCGAGACTTCACACTCTATTTCTCCTTTTCTCTTCTCTTTTTCTCTTTTCTTTTGTAGACATCTGTTTCCTTCGAGACGTAATACCACGCCTTGTACTTTTTTATCCCTCTTCTTTTCATTCAGTTTCCACGGAAACTTGCACAAATTTTCACAGTATTCGACGGTACCTCGCATCGTTTACAATCTATTCGGAATTTTTACAGCGATATCGGACAGCGGAACTCGTTATCCACTTTATTCAATGTTCCGGCGGCGGGTACGCCGAGCCGCGGCGAACGTCATCTTACGCGCTTTGAAGACGATGTCCGCGGTATGCCCCCCCACGTGTGTCACACGAGCTGTAATGTAGACTGTCATGCGAAGGAGCGAAGCCGGCCGGCGAAACGATAGAGCAATGTATTTTTCCCCCTCTATTTAACACCACACGCGTGACGGCTCTCTTTCGGGAGCCCTTCGACGCGACAGGCGTATTTCAATTGGCCGTTCAGGACGCGCATCCTCTGGCGCAGGCGGAAGGACGATCGGAGAAGGGACACGCGAGTCGATCACGTTGATGTCTCCACACCACCGTTTTTTTTCTACAGCCCCGTCGCGCGCTCACGCGACGCTACATTCCCGAGAAATTTATTCTCTCGGGGTCAATCGAGAGAATTTTTAGGAGTCCTTGAAATTCAAAGCCTCCCCCCCTCCAATTCCGAAACTCTTTTTCTTTCTGTCGCTTTTTATGATCGAAAACCATCGCGCAATACTCGATGCTTATTTTTACTTTTTAGCGCCTCGATCGTAAAACATATTAGGTCGCATTACAGGCAACAGAGCTGCTAATGCTTTACTTATCTGCAGTTTTATGCGACCGCTCAAGGATTAACGATAAGTACGTGACGATAAAAACGCAGCTAGTGCCGTCGTAAAACTTGGCGCGCGCCTTCCTTATATTTTGATTTATGCTTTCCGTAAGTATCGACATAAATATAATCTCACGATCATCATTTTCATCTTAAATCATAAGCTAGACTCTAAACATTAATCTGTTTGAAACAAGAACTGTCATTTTTATTGGATCTGTTTTTACAGAGCTTTGGCTAGGTCGACGAGTCTCGCAAGCGCGCATAAAACTCGTTCGCGTCGTAACAACAGCATTCCAAGTTGGAAAACTCGTTCCGACGTCGTGGCTAAAGAAAAAAAAAATGAAATATAAAATTTCCACGGGAAATTTCCAAGTCGTCCGGCCGCGGCGCGGAGAACTTTTGAGCGCCTCGTCAATACAAGGGGGATGAATGCTTCATGCACCCCACGCGGATAACGTTAGCGTGACGCGTATAACCAGGCGGCAGCGCGGAACCCTTTCGCGGAGAGAAAAGAGGCTCTTTCATAATTTACCGGTCCACTTACAGGTATCTTCTTTGTAGTTTTGCGTTATATAAGCCCCCGCTTAGTTAGTGTACGTAGTAGCGCAACCTTGTACTACCCCACCAGCTGGCGTCCGAAGAGAGTGTCGTTTCTTTGAGTGGTACTTTCTAGCGAGCGTATATAATATAGTTCCCGAAGAGGAGGAGAAGAGAGGATTCCCATCTTCGATCGCACGCTGCTCGTCCCGAAGGATTACTTACGAGAATATTCCACGTGGCGGTATACATATTACGTCACGGTGCTACATATTGATATCGGGCTCAACTCGGGGATAGAGAGAGAGATATATATATACAGGGGATATAATTAATTAGGCTTAGAAACGAAGTCTCAAACTACCACGTGCCACGTTCAACTTTAATTAACCGATAACGGATAATGGCGCGGCGATAACGAAAAAGATAGCAGTCGTTTTCTTTGTTGTGACAACGACAACGGAACATTGTACATGTGCGGCGATGTGGCCGACGAATGTTATACGTCTATAGATAGATCTTTACAGCGAAACGTGTGCCTTCGCTTCGCCGTAGCCGATACCTACGTCCGGGTATATAAGGGTCATCGACATATCCTCCTTTGCAAATATCGACGAAATCCGAGCAAGATCGGTCCGCGGTTCGCGAAGAAATCGTCGCTCGCTCGCTCGCTTCCTGGAAGCTCAACCGGTGACGATCTGCCTTGCGCTTATACGCTTACAGAAGCGAGCTTATCGATTGAAAAGTTTCGCAGACCGCGCGATTTCGCGTTGATAGGTATCCTTCAAATTCTTGCGAGCGGCCGTGTCGAGTGGGGAAACAGTATAGAGAACGGGTTGAAGACGGAATAATATATATACATTTCTGTAGTTGGAATTATATCGATCCGCTTACGGATAATTGCGCCATTTGTTAAACAAGCAAAAAAATTAAGTATGCTTCGAGAGGATATTATTTAGCGAACGATCGTTCATCAAAACACCGGCTTTAATTATAGGAGAATTATCGAGGAAATTAATTTCCATCTCGCCAAGGCTATCTGGATTTTATAAAGCTGTAAGATAATAATTATTCGATACATTCTAAATGAAAAAAAAATACTTACTCAATAGGGCGGAGCTCCAGAGTGATCCGTGACTTTGTTTATCATTCCTTGTTGACAATCAGACCATCATCCTCTGAACGCATGGTATCCTGCTGAGAGATGTGCGTTGTGTGTACACAAGAGTCACTGTGGACTCATGCGATCTCATCTGGATGTTAATTTTCGCATTTATCCGGACCGCACATTAAATTTTCAATCACTGAAGTATTTTTTTCAATCACTCAAAAAAAAACTCAACCAATTTTAATATTTACAAATTAAAGCGGCAAGGTCCGATATTATTTAATCTCCATTGAACCCTTATTTCAGCGAGTTTAACACCGAGAGGCGAGACGATATTCTTATATCCATAAACCGGGAGATGTAGGAGGAGATTCGTGCTATCGATAATCCATCACGTCGCACTTCCAGCTGTCCCGTCTGTATAATCTGCCGTGTGTAATTTCATGTCCACGATGACGCGGCGACGCCGACCGATGTATCGCGCGCGACGCGACACGACGCGCCAGACCGATGCGTCGGAGCCGATGAGCAACACGCGAGTGTGATCGCCGCGTCGAGGTACAACATAGCAGCGCCACGTGGTACGTCGAGGTCGTTACCGTGGGGGGCTGCCGTCGTTAGGGTTCCCCCGGATCAACCACGGCGAGGGTGACGACAACCTGCGCCCGACGAATCCTCTATTTCGCGGTTACAGCTTCGCCAGCTGGACGCTCAATTGTGATGTAATCTGCAAAATGAACACAGAAATTATGTATTTAACAAATAGTATATTTTCTCTCTCTCTCTCTCTCTCATAATGTCAAAAGCCAATAAATATCCTATACAGAAACTAAATAAACTGAAATACAACGCGGTACAAAAAGGATGAATATCCTTCACAGTAGAATTGATGAAATAAATCTTTTTCTACAGATATAAAATTTGTCTTAACAGTTATAAAAATAAAAAAATAAAAATGCCCTTGATATTTTATATACATTTTAATTATTCAAATTTTAAATAATTTCTTTCAAGTAGAATATATTTTGTATTTTTTTTATTACTTTTTATTTTTGTTGTGTTAACAGCCGCTCTTGAGACTGTCGTCGATAGTCATTTAAGTATAAAAAGAGTATAAACATACGTAAATACGATGCGTAAATTATTTATCGTCGCAATCAATATATTGGAGATAGCGCTTGAGACATGATATGATTTTTATATCTCACAAAACGCTTTTTTTCTTACAGGGAAAGACACGTATCTTGTTATCACAGGCATAAAGACGCCGCACAGTCGATCTGATCCTTTCAAATTAGATGAAGAGTTGTCGATCTAATTTGAAAGGATCAGATCGATTGTGCGGCGTCTCTCTTCTCGCATCGAGGATTAAAACTTCGAGCTAAATTTAACTCACGGACACGTAAAGCACGTCCCTACACACAGCGATCGATTGTCTTTTGTCTCGAATTGTCGATCTGTTCAAAGACTCTTGACCATTTGCACAAAACTTCTGTCCTTCGTTATTGATCGAATAATTATTACCCATAAAGTTGATATGCCGTTTCCTATAGTTATTTGACTTGAGCTATTTTACAATGTTTAATTCATTCGTACTGCAGTACGACGCGCAAAACTGTAAGCAGAACAAAAAGGAGGAGAAAAAGAAATACAAGACGGAGAGAAAGGAGAAAAAAAAGAAGTACAAGAACATGATGATGACGGAGAGCAAAAAAAAGGCGATGACTCACGTTGATGAGAAATAAATTACATGCGAAAAGAGAGTAGAGTATAGCTCGAGTCCGAGCTATCTTGAGTATGAATTACGTTCTCATGGCAACTGATGGCGGGGAAGGTCAAGTGCAGGGGTGAGATCGCGTACGCGAGGGCGACGGCAAACGGGGTTGCGACCGGTTGCGATGTACTGCTCTAAGCGACAATTTTTAATAATGTAACGTAAACATTGCGATGTTTACCCCCACGGGCTACCTCGGAATTAGGTGTGTGGGGACAGACGTGTATAGATACTATATATATATATATCACGCGCGGGGTGCACGTCGTCGCTTCTATATCTTCCGGTTCAGCGATTGCTTGAGCAATCGTTTGCATCGAAGAGCAAAAAAAAAAAAAGCAGGCGCATTTCAGATAGCGTGTGATCCGTGCTTGTCTTTATCTGCCTTATCTGACTACTACCGTGTATATATCGTCGTGGCCTCCGCTTAATTTTGCTCACGCGATAGGCGTACGCATACGTATCGATAAGCGTAATTTCATGTGCGTCGCTCACGAAGAAAAGAAAAGAGAGGGAGAGTTTCCCCTTTTTTCTATCCTTCCTGTTTTTTTCGTTTGTCTCTCTCTCTCTCTCTCTCTCTCTCTCTCTTTCCTTCTCTCTTTCACGCAACCATTCTTATTTCATAAGCCAGGACAACGATACGTTATGTACTGTATACTTTTTCATTATGCAATTTATATGCATTTGCGATCGCATGGGAGAGAATTCTTAGTATATCTTTTGTGCGTTCCGAGTAGACGGTAAACTCTATCGATTCCTATCGTTAACGAATATTCGTACTTTCTTCGAAGTGTACCCGGAGTGGTCCTCGTTTTGCCTCATCTGCAAGATTATTGCCCGTTATCGCTTGCCGTTCGCGGTAGGACGTGTAACGCGATCCCGGTAACACAATCGTATCCACTTGTATCCCCGCGTGCATAATTCCTCCTATCGAACAAACAAAGGAACGGTTACTCGTCAGCAAACAGTTAACGACGTTCGCTCGACGCGGTCGCCCGCGCTTACCTATCAGGTTACTCCGGACTCTTTTCTCATCTTTCGTCGCCGCGGTGTCAAGGTACCGCCCGACGCAATTTCAGAAAGAGCTGGCGGTGCAGCGCGGCATACCAGATGAGAAAACGCGATCCCGCACACGAGATCATTCCACGGCCGTTGGCTGGGTGACATTTTCTCTCCACCAAGAAGACGGTAATCCCCGCGATAGTCCCGGCACGTAAACGTCATGTCGACCAAGACCGTGGTGCGGAGAACGAAATCCGGCAGCTTCGAGTATCGCGGCGACTCCAGATTTCCACCGGGCGTGTACACGATCCATCTGCCGTCGACGTGCGATCGTACGCTCGGAGACCGACCGATTCATCTGAAAAGGAGTAGCGCGTACGAAGGGAAAGAGGTAATGCAGTTAATACCCTCTTCCTGAAAAAATAGCGGAACGTAGGCACGCGACTTCCTCGTTCAATATAATATATAATTGCAGCTATATTAAATGTCAAGGAAAAAATTGTCTCCATTTAATAAATTCATCTGTAAATTGAAACAGTTGTGTGTAAACGGGTGAAATGTTGACGGCAGGTCGGGAGGATAAGGGATAAGAGCGGCACGAGAAAATATCTGATTCCCTCGAAGGAGCCTATGGTCTATCCGAAGATCATGACGAGGAAGGAGTACGAAGACCTGAAGGAACGCAGCCGCGAGATGACGAAGGAGGAGAGGCAGACGGTCGCGGAGGCCGCGGAGAAAAAGAAGGAGAGACTGATGAAGGAGAGCCTGGCGCGGAAAGAGGCAATTCGCACGATGGACATGCAGAAGAAGGGCCGCGAGAAGGATCCGAAAACGCGGGAGATCGAGGAGGAAGCGAGACGAAGAACGATGCACGTCCTCGAGCGGGCGTACAACATGCGTCTGGAGCAAGAGGAGGAGATACAAAAGTGCAATCGGCTCATCCTGGAGACCAAGTGCCGAACTATCCGCGACGCCCAAGTAAACCCACCGATTCCACAAACGGGATCCCGCGTGTGACGTAACGTCACCCCCGTAATGTCTAATTTTCGTACATTTAGCCGTCCGTTTGCAGATCGCGGAGAAGAAGCTGATGGAACGGGAGCTTCTCGACGAGGAGAAACGGCTGGACGACATGATGGAGAACGAGAGGAGATGGGCGATCAAGGAGGAGTCGCGGAAGGAACAGGAGGCGGCGGCCAAGGGGCTGCGATTCGCCAAGACCCTGAAGGAGCAGATTGTGGAGAACGAGGAGCAGCGGATCCTCGAGTTTGAGCGGAAGCAGGAGGAGAGCCGGCTAATCAATTTAAATAACATCGCCTGGCAGCAGGACGAGATTGAGAAGCTACGCAACAAAGAGGCGGAAAATATTAAGGTGCGGCAAGAACTTGCGGAAGGGAACGAACTGTTGAAACACTTCAAGGCTATGGAACGGGAGGAAAACAGAATTATAGATCTAAGGTGTGTTTTACCAGAGCTTTTTCAAAATTATTTCAAACAACCTACCAGTTTTTTAAATTACTTTGAAACTACTCTCTAAAAGTGAATCAGTAAAATCATCACTGATTTTCAGTGTTCTGGCAATATTCAATATTGTTTCAGTGATAATGTACTGATTCAAACAACGAATATCACTGAAAGACAGTAAATTTCACTGTCAAACAGAATTGAAGACTGAAATCAATGATAATTCCACTGATTCACTTTTAGAGAGTATCCCTTCAATATTAAAAAATAATTATCAAATTTAACTTTTCAGGATACAAAACTATCATCGACTGAAGGAGGAGAGAGAGGCTAAAAAAGCAGAAGAGCAGAAATTAGAGAGAATGAAAAAGGAGAGAGAAAAAACCAGTGTAGGGATGCGAACGCTGCAAGCGCACGAGCTTCAGGTATTAGATATCGAGCTTACGGTTCGCGACGGCAGTCTATCATATAAGGAATTCTACAAAGTACATTCTACAAATTACAAGATCGTAAATTTTCTCGCTAATGGAAACGCAATAATTTGCGCGATATATCATATCGCATTGCGCGTATCGTTCCATATACTTCTATATAATTACCTACATACATCCTTGCGTGTCTCAACTACCTGTTGTCGAGGGTCAATGAATCCACGAACGCCACGTCAGGCCTCGCTATCTACAACGTGTTCTCCTTTCGAAATTGCGCTTCGCGTTTTTTTTTATCGTAGCTATTTCTACTAAACAGGGAATTAAGTACCGTACATTTATCGCACAGCAATGCTTTTTTCGCAATTAGAACAATTGATGTATATTGTACATTAATAGTATTCCCTCTTTTTCTCCGACGTCTATTTTTAATGCGTATATATTACGGTCATAATTTATCGGTGTTTTAAAGAAACATTTCAAAAGCTTCATAAGTTATATTATGGCATTACATAACTGTGAGCAAATCGCGGAAATAAATTTGCAGGCGCAAATTGATGAAATCAACGCGGCTCGGGTTCAGGAAGAGGTAGAACGGGAATGGAGACGAAAAGAGAAGGAAGAAGCTTTAAAAAAACTGGAGGCTCAGAGGATTCTTCGAAAAGAAAGGGAGGAACAAATAAACAATAAGCAAATAATGCAAGCCATCGAGATCGAGCGAGAGAGGCGAGAATTCGAGAAGATTGCACGCGCGCAGCGAGCAGCTTTTTGTAGAGAAAAAAAGGAACTCGAGCAAAAGCAACAACAGGCTATGATTCATCGTAATGAAATATTAAAGCAGGTTTGTATCACTTGTCTTTGCGCTCCTGAAAAAATGTTAACATTTTGATATAAATACATACACACACAAAATGATATATATATTATAGATTATATATTATTCTATTTTTCGCTTGGATAGGTAAATGAAAAAGAGCGAGAACGCGTTGTTGAGCGGCAAAAAATGTTTGAAGAAGGCCTGGCAATACGTGATGAAACTGCGATGCGTAAGAAAAAATTGCAAGATGCAATAGAGCGAAAGTGCCAAGAAATGAGAGAGAACAAAGTTCCCGATATTTATATTAACGAAGTGAAACGGATGATTAAAACTATTCAATGAATTATTTCATCAAGCTGAGAAATAAAAATAATTTATTTAAACAATAAGGTTTAAATTTAGTTTTAAAAATAACAAATTACGTATTTTTTCAAATTTTTTCCTTTTTTATGTATAAAAGGAGCTAGCATTTAACTACGACTAGAACTTTTTATTTTAATAATTTAATTTTGTTCTTTGTAATCACGTTTGTATGTATGTACATTATATATTATATTGGTACCGCGGAAAGTCGTGTCGTTTTCCCAATTAAGAGATGTTGCCCAGAAATCCCGGGGCTTCTACACGAGCGGGATTATGAAATTATCAAAAAAATGACAGAAAATCATCGTTCAAAATGGCCAACATCATAGATTGAATAAACACTTTTGTATAAATTCTTTGTGTTTCATTTTCAGGAAAAAAACGACACAAATTTTCCGCGGTACCTAATATATTTTTCTTACATTTTTTACAAATATGAACAAATTTATATAAAATTTCCCAGTAAACGAGAATGAGATTTAAAAAAATTAATTTCAACATTCGCAAATGTGTATATTAAAAATATTATATTCGTATTATGAAATAGAAAAGTATTCATTTCCACGAAGGCCAATCCATTTCAATCCACGAATTAAAAAATTTTAATATATTTTAATCTTTTCCCGTTTACAGGGCGCTTAGGTTTGCAGTCTTTCAATAAACCTCTTTTTTTGCGACACATCACTTCCGTATCATTAGAACGTTTGGATCGCGTTCGATGATATCTTCAATTTGCGCAGCAGACTGACCCGTGCTACAGCATATTTCGTCCAGGCAGTACGTGCCTGTGAAATACTTGTAAATTGGATTGTTTTTTGCTTCTTCACTGCAAACTGCGCCAGGAAGAAGCATGGGATACTATCAGAGAAAATTGAATTAATACATCGCTGTACGGCGCAGCGTACGACGTAATGCAAAAGCAACTACTCACATTGTGCACCCTTCTAATAAGCCCCTCAATCAAACCAAATTGTACGAGCTTCCTCTCATTTATTCTTAAGTTTTGTGGATTGAGACGTTGACACAGGTCTTTCATACTGACGCCGTAAGTCATACTCGAATACATACGGTATATATCCCTGAAATGTGCAGGTTGCCTAGCTGTAAAGAGAAAAATTAACTGTAAGTATTTTGTCGTGACTTTGAAATATAATCATAACGCTCGAAAAAAAAAAAATCACTTACGTAGCTTAGAAGCGTATGCTATACATCTTTCCTGCAATTTTACATCGTCCGGTAATTTTCTTAATTTTGGAGTCACAGCATAGACGTTAGTGTATTGAAATATCGGGATCAGAGTTACAACTCCGTAATATCTACAAAGATAAAAAAGTGTCTTATAATATAATCGATTAAGAAAATGCTATTTCTCTCTCTCTCTCTCTCTCTCTCTCTCTCTCTCTCTCTCTTTCTAAATATTTCTCTCTCTCTAATTATTTTATATAAATGTAATTCCATACACAAGGTTTTGCACACAGCTTTTGACCAAATTATTCTCCACATCGGCCTCAGCGGCTATACGCGCCACATGATTAAAGCCGTCGATGTAGGGCAACACTTGTTGGGTAGTCAAATCCCACTGATCGTGCTGGAACGAATCGCGATCTTCCAAAAATATTGGTACCTGATGATCGAGAACTGGTTTTGGTTCAGGCGCCAACCTCACGACTTTCAAGTGTGACGTCATTGTTCCTTCTAATAAAATATCACACATAATATATCATAATATTTTAAATATAACATATATGTATACATATATGAAAATTACCAGTTAATGTACACATTTTGTGCAGATTTAAATCCCGCATGACCTGTGCGAGCATCTCTGCCAATCTGGTCTTGTCATCCGAGGCGGATAGAAAGCAATTTTCTATTTCCAAAGCCATCTGACAATGAAAATTAGTACACGTAAATTGCTATATTTCCTAGAATATTGAAGGCGTAAGAAAGAGATCCATAAGATTTTCACCAGAAAATCCGACATCTTCTTAACCACCGGCTCATAATGAACAGTGCGAGCGTTTGCATCACAGACGAAACACAAGTTAAAGTAAAACGCATTCCTTGCGTACTTCTTGTCGTCAATCTTCACGGGAAAGCCCAAGATTTTATAGTCCTTCAGTGTGCTAGAAAGAAAGAAAGTAATTCTCTCAGACAAGAGTGTAAAAAAAAAATTAAGAGTTGACCAGTTGACTTCACGTAGCTTTATTTACTTACATTGTAATGGTACTTCTTTGCAACTGTGCCTTCGGTATGATGTAAACACTGACATTGTCGAAAATGTCCTTGGATATGTAATTATCGGGCACCTGTAAAAAGAACGCCCGTGAGTTGCAAACGCAAAAACGGAGCGTTCAATCAGTTCTCTTGCATGTTCACAACACAACGCGTCGCCTAACCTGGCATGTAATTTTGGGTCCCACTATATGATGAAACTCGGCAAAGAATATGCATCGAATCGGATCCTCTTGTTCCCTGTCGCCAACGTTTTCCAACGAGACGGATGCCATCGCGTCTTTTCGCCTCTTTACTCAGGACTGTGTAAAAACTCATTCGTGGAGAAGCCGCCGTGTCAAATCCGCGTCCGGCATCGTTCAAAACTTCTCAGTCGCGCTGCTGCCATCTGACAACCTCAACACGTGCGAGCGAACTAAAGTCTGACGCGCACAGCTGACAGCACGTGCGTGCGTGCGACGGAATTCTCGGAGCACGCCGTGCGAGCGACGAGGCATGCTCGAGAGGGAAGAATATATTTCACGTGTATACATCTTCTTTTTTAGTTTGTGACATTTTGCGATTTCACGAGATGAGTAAAAGGAAACTCAACGACGCGACCGAGGAGTCCGCCGCTCCGACGGACGGCGGTGAGGTTAAGAGGGTGCTGTCACGTTTCAAATCGGACACCGGCGAGGTCCTGCCCGGCGGCCTGCTGGACCTGCCGGTCGACGTCACGGTGGACAAGCTGCAAGCGATCTGCAATGCCCTGCTGCAGCAAGAGGAGCCGTTGCCTCTGGCGTTCTACGTGAACAACGTGGAGGTCACGGATGTACTGGAGAAGTACGTCGGCAAGGATTTCAGCATCAGCGAGGACGTCGTGGAGATTGTGTATCAGCCGCAGGCGGTATTTAAAGTCAGAGCCGTCACGAGGTGCACCGGATCTTTAGAAGGTTACTTGGTCAATTCCACGCACTCTGTATATCCGATAAAACGAATATTCCATAAACATTTTCTGCTTACACACACAGGTCACAAGGAGGCTGTTATATCCGTCGCGTTCTCGCCGGACGGCAAACATCTGGCCAGCGGTTCCGGCGACACGACGGTCAGACTGTGGGAC
The DNA here is from genome assembly GCF_000956235.1 of Wasmannia auropunctata. Lineage (NCBI taxonomy): Eukaryota > Metazoa > Arthropoda > Insecta > Hymenoptera > Formicidae > Wasmannia > Wasmannia auropunctata. Next base: position 1,184,021 of record NW_012026892.1, read on the forward strand.
ATCTATACGCAAACGCCGCATTACACATGCGAGGGTCACAGACACTGGGTCTTGTGCATCTCCTGGTCACCCTGTGGCACCAGGCTGGCCTCTGCGTGTAAAAACGGACTGATTTACCTATGGGATCCCAACACCGGCAAACAGATGGGTAAAAGATCTAGATAAAAGTATATTCGTCGAGCTCTCCTCTCTCGGGCAGGAATGAACGCTTCACATTTGTTCGTACAGGAAGAGCCATGGCAGGACACAAAATGTGGGTGACGTCTCTGTGCTGGGAACCCTATCACAAGAATCCAGAGTGCCAGTATTTAGCGAGCTCGTCCAAGGACTGCGACATACGAATTTGGGATACAAAGCGAACGCAGACCTGTCGGGTTTTGTCTGGCCACACGAAAAGCGTGACTTGCATCAAGTGGGGTGGCAACGGTCTGATTTATTCCGCCTCTCAGGACAGGACCATCAAAGTGTGGAGAGCAGAGGATGTACGTATATATATATTGAGCAATTAAAATATTATTAGCATCCGACTGCATTTTTCAACTGATCAATTCCAGGGTGTACTGTGTAGAACCTTAGAAGGCCACGCTCACTGGGTAAACACCTTGGCCTTGAATGTCGATTATGCGCTTAGGACCGGCCCCTTTCAATTGGGATCGACTGAAGGCAAAACGGACACTCCGTTAGAATACGCAAGACGACAGTACGAAGCCGTAGGTGAGGAGAGGCTTGTGTCTGGATCTGACGATTTCACGTTGTTCCTGTGGAAACCGGAAAAAGAGAAGAAACCTATCGGTACATTGCGCATACTCTTAAAATGAAATCAAATCAGTCAACACTGTGAGAAACATTATTGGAAAAATATTTTTCAGCAAGAATGACGGGCCACATGCAGCTTATCAACGACGTTAAATTCTCGCCGGATGGTCGCGTGATTGCGTCTGCGTCCTTCGACAAGTCCATTAAACTGTGGGAATCTAATACCGGCACGTACATCGCTTCGCTGAGAGGTCACGTTCAAGCGATTTATTCGATAGCATGGAGTGCTGACTCTCGTTTACTGGTCAGCGGCAGCGCGGATTCAACTTTAAAGGGTAAACACATTGTCAGGCGTAGGAAAACTGATCAATTTAGAACACTAGATTAGTTGGAAGTAACGTAATCCTTTTTACAGTTTGGAGCGTGAAAACTAAAAAGTTAAGCCAAGATTTGCCTGGCCACGCTGATGAAGTTTATGCGGTCGACTGGTCACCCGATGGTCTACGAGTCGCTTCAGGCGGGAAAGATAAAGTTTTACGACTATGGCAGAATTGAATATATGTAATCGAAGTAAATAAATTTATTAAAAAAAGTTAAGTGTTTTAATTTCTTATTTTTATAAATGAATTATTGTTATATCATTTGATGATATTATTAAGTAAGAATTAAAAGCTATATAGTTTTTATAAAAATCAGCAGCCTTACGTAACAAAATTAATTTTATTAATTAAAGTTTAAGTTATTAAAATGTAAGTATCTGTCATGATCGAGTTATTTCCTGATTTTTCACAGAAATTCTTCGATGTGATGAATATTAGACCGATATATATAATAATAATAAATACTTGAGACTCAGGCTTATTTTTATTAGAAACATCTGTGAACTAAAGTTTTTCTTATTAAAATAATATTTAAAAATATATATTTTTTTAATATCAATTCTTATATAAAAAAAAAGATTTGATAACTTTTACAACAAAAAAATAGACACATTATCCAAAACTCTGAATAAATCTCATCAATTAGAAAATTGAATAAAGCCTTTACTTACAATTAGATTTGAAAATAAAAATACGAAAGATGTAATTCAGATAATTTCGAAAGACAAAGTTTATTAACATAATAATTAAACGTAAAATATTTATATATATTAACGCGGTATATATTTGTCGTTCAAGATCGTTTAAATCAGCGTTTTGGGTACAATTGTCCTTTTCGAACAGAAGTATTTTAAGTATTCTGCTTTTAATATAACTTACCTTGTATGATTATAAATAAATCATAATTGATGCGCAATCGTTAAAACACAATATCTTATAATGTTACATGAAAATCCTGTGCACGTTCGTTATTGTCTTATCATTTTAAGGGGTCGTCGAAAGTTAACCATATAACGTTTCGGTGTCTGACATCGTAATACAGCCGATACACATCACATAAACATATTTAAAAATCATATATAAATTATACAGTCGACGGACAAAAGTAAATATACATTTGGTGAACATATTTTCGAGCATCTCCCGAGCGAGGGATGCTCCAATCAGGTGATCAGCTAGGCTCCAGTTGCGCGAATCTCCGCCGATTGATGGGCATCCTCGTTCGCGAAATGCGAACGTACTGCGCACGCGAGTACGCGACTGCGCACCAGGCACCACGAAGCCGTCCAGAAGGGGCAGAAGGTCCTGATGGTGGTGCTGATGGTGCTCCTCCGGACCGCCGGACGTCTGGACTGGGTGATGTCTGAAAATGACGTCTGACAAGTGAAGATCTAACCTCTCCCCCTCCGTTTTGTACACAATTTACACCCGCATTTTTGTCACGGTGCGACGAAAGAGCCCGCCCGTAAAGGAGGTTAACCATGGTAAACCAGATTCGAGAGATGCGATCTCTTTCTCGCGTGATCCGTAAACCGCGATAAAAAGATCGGGCACGCCCGTACATGTTCTCCTTTATCGCGGGATACCGCGCGCGAAGGTGATGATAGTGAGAAAATTGCGAAACCATTTTCCAGGACGACGATGCGGCCGCGCTGCAGAATCTGGAGCAGCTCATGACGGAGTTCTTCTGCCCGGAGACGACGAACGAGAGGAAACGCATCATCGAGCGCAGCTTTCAGGAGTTCGCCGGGCAGATAGATTCCTGGAAACCGTGTCTACATTTCCTGTCCTCCACGAGCAACCACTACGTCAGTATGTTCGCGCTGTCCACTCTGGAGGTAATTACGCCACTTTGCACAGATAGAGACGTGATACTCTCTTTAATTCTTTTTTTTTTTTTGCGATGCGACGCTTCTCAGTCTGAACGTTATTCGACAGACGACTATCAGCAGACGGTGGCCAATCCTTCCATGGGAAGACAGAGCTCTCACGAGATCCACCTTGTACACCCTGTCGCTGGAGAGAGATGTTGCGTCCTTCGTGAGGAACAAAGTAGTGAAATTGGTAGTGGACATAGCGCGGCACGACTGGCCACATTTCTATCCGGATTTTTACTCTAATATTTTACAGGTTTGCGAATAGAGAATATCTTTCTATACATTAAATAAATATGAATTCGGCTGTGTAATACTTTGCTCTCTCTTTCTCTCTTTGTGAAACAGCTGCTAAGCCACAAACACACAAGATTGCTGGGACTCGTGTATTTGCGAACAGCCTCGGAGGAGCTGGCCACGCCGAGGGAGGATTTACCGATGCACAGGAAAAGCGAGCTGTTCAGATTATTAAGTGCACAAGTGCCTCTAACTTTGGATACGCTTACAGGTAGATATATATTATCGAAAGTTGAGGGTTACCTCACGTGTCATGTGGCTTGTGGTAACTCCACTCTATTTCCTTCTAAAAGTTCTTCTGCGAGAAACCACGAAACTGCAAAGCCGTTCCGGGACCGTGACGCCACCTCCGTCGCCCACCAGTGGACAAAGTCTTGCACCGGCGCGCGCAGTGCTGGACGTCGAGGGGCTGGCGACAGGCACCAGTGAAGTTTGTACCGCCACTCTCGAGGTTCTGGCGCATCTGTTCAGTTGGATAGACGTGACGTCGGGCAGCATCTCCACTAACTTGTTGGATGCCATTTTCTCATGTGCCAAGTACCACGATGCAATGGTAGGATTTTTACCTCTGTGGCGGAATGTACGATAGCCGGACGTGTGAGACGTACTGCATGCATTTGTCGATTCTGTTTCCACAGAATAGCAAGCAAATTGAGATGGCCGTTCAAGCCTTGACTACGATCAATGAGCTTTTGTACCGACCACTCTGCTCGCCCGACTCAGCCGACACGTTGTTACTGGAGATATTTCAGAATGGCGTTGGTTTATTCCAATTAATGGAACGTCTGGACTCGGTAGAGGAGAGGTACGGCGTCAAGTGCGTTTACGAAGAACTCTTGCGTTCTCAGCTCAAAAACGTGAAATAAAACGCGATTCTTTCAGCTACATGGAGAAAATGACGGAGTTTTTGCAATTGTTTATAACGAATCACCTGAAGAGAATGGAGTCGAGCTCAAAGTTTCCAGTAAACACGTTACTTGAAGTACTGTGCCATCATACATTCCAGCAAGCGTCCACGGTAAACGGATACTTGCATTGTCTAGACGTTTGGACCATGCTTTTGGAGAGCACTCAGTCGCGATACTCTGCCGTCGCCTTGGCCCTGGCCGAACGGATCTTACAAAAAATGAGCTTTAAACTCAACGCCCGGGTATTGCGAGATCTCGACACGGAATGTTTGGACGAGAATGTAAGTGTAATTGTAAATGTTACATAAACTCTCGCTTAAAGCAATAATCATACTTGTCTCATATCTTATAATCTTTTTTTTTTCTTTTTCTCAGGAAGAGACCGAGTGGCAGCATTTTCTGAGATGCAATATAGAATGTTTGGCAAAGATTGCCGACATATCACCTATCCCGATATTTACGTTATTGGTAATTTTCAATTGGCAATACATCTGTCTTATTTTTATTGAGAACGCATTCATAATATTGGATATTTTTTTAGTACCGTTCGTGGAGAGAAGGATTAGTCGTTTTCGGTGAATTAGGCGCGGCAGTCTCGAATGGTCAAGTTATTTTATTGAATGACGCAGAAGCGTCGAACGTGCATGCACATCTGAGAGATCTCGCGTCGACCACGCAAGCTTTGACCAGGCTATACTCTCTTTTCATCGGTAAGCAGTTGAATGATTTTATCCTTCGCGATTATTGCGCAAAAAGATAATATAATCCTCTATGTCAATAGGCGATCAAACGAATATCGATCAAAGTTTAGCCGAGGAAGTTGTGCTACAAACCCTGGAAGCGTGTATGTTTGCGAGAGATAATCAACTGTACAAAGCGGCGATCCAGCCAGCCGCTATCGTATTAGATCTCATAGAAGTGTAAGTTTCCAGCTGATTAGTTTATTTACATATGTTTTTAATAAAAACTACCATATAATATGCCACAACGACGATATATAGGTACTTGTTATGTAATTGATTTGCGCTATTAGACATTCACAGCTTTTGGCTTCTCTTCAAGCGTGGTGCCATTGGATAGCCAGAAGACTGGAGAAGGTTAAGGAAACGCTCTGTCAGCGTTGCATCGATTCGTGTATCTGGGCGACGACGTACACCGCGTCCTGCGACCATGCGCCTCCTTCGAATCTCATTCACTCTGCCATTCACCTCTTCCAAAGTATCACCGCCATTTTGAAGCCCATCTTATGGGACCAACCGACTTTCCGGAATCTAATTTCCATGGGGACGTATCCGTATTTGAAGTCAGATACGATTAAAGTTCTACGTAGGGCATTGATAAATGGAATAATATTACCACCTGGTGATGCGGTAATAAGGCAACGGTTGTTGGGTAAGCCATTATTTCGCAAAACCTTTGCAACTGCTCTATTTATATAAACCATCCTTTTCTTTAATGAATGTAAAAATATAAAAATCGTAAACTTTTTGTGTCTAGGTACTATGATATTAGCTGTGTCAGCACCTCTGGGTCTGCAAGGACAACCAGTGCCTTCAGAGTCGACAATTTCGATTACGATAATGCCACTAACTCAGCTGCTAGAAGATTGCGCGTCATCGTCTACGACTATAAAGAAGATGTTGCACTCGTGTCTAGAATTAATCATAAACAGGACATTAGAATTATTGTCTTGTGTGATAAGGTGCCAGAGCATATGCGAATTACTACTTAGCTTTCTACACTCGGCATTTTCAGTATTACAACAACAACTGGGCCCTGAATTTATGCAGAGCGCAGTTCAAGGCATGCTCCAACTTTATACCAGGTTTGTATAAAATATTATGATGTAGAGGCAAAATCATTTAAATCTCAAAGTATAAATAGTATTATAGACCATTAACCAAATAACAAAATATGTTCGTTATTTTTTTTTATTTTGCTAAATAATTTTACTTAATAAATTTTTTATTTTCACTTATTAATTTTCACTTATTAAATTTTGATTAACATCAAATGAAAAATTTCTATACTTTGTTATATATTCTTAACAATGAAAAAATTATATTACGTATTAAGAATTAAAATGTTATGATTTTAACAAAATATCAATTGTCATCTCATTTATAGGGAAAATATTTCTGCTGGTCCTGCGTTGGATCAGTTACTGGAAATTTTGATACTCGTCGTATCAGCACCCAGCAATGCATTTAAAGCATTTGTTCCTTCGGTAACGAGTCTGTGTTTGGGTCAAGTATGGCCTGCCGTTGGAAGCAACTTGAGCGCTCATCCGGATACGACGTTAGTCTTATTGAAACTTTTTCACAGGTAATACATTGGTAGCACCACAATCTAATTTTTATTTAAAAATCATAATCCTTGTATAACTTTTCAGTATTCTTATACATCGATGGCAGTATTTCTATAATACCTCGATATTGCGGACTCTTGGACATCCCGAAGAAGACGAGCCTGTCGAGCACAAAGAAGAGTTGGTAGCAATTTTGGAGGCTTTCGGTCAAGCTCTACTTCAGTCAGATGTCAATATATTCCGACAGAGCTTGCAGAGCCTCGAACAGTTAAATATCAGATGGCGACTTTATCAACGGGCCGTATTTAAGGTTCATCTTCTCGAGAGATTTCTGATGGCGTTGTTCACAGTTCTATTTCAACAGTAAGTTTATCATCGATTATGATTATTTTTATTATTTTTATTAACTACGTACTTATGTTAATAATATTCATTTATGTGGTATTTAATTTTGACAGATCCCACAACTTGTTGGCAGATGAGATAGCCGCGGCTATTCACAGTCTAGCGTCTGTTAACATAGGATGGTTCTTTGGTCACTTTTTGCCAACGTTCTTGGCAACTTGTGAAGGCGTAGACGATATGCAGAGAGCCACCTTGTTGGGGAATTTTGATAAATCCACGGTACGTTTATCTTTGGGCGGTCCGTTAAAAGCATAAGCAGTACAATGGAATCACTTAAATGATTTAAAATATCTTTTTTTTTTTTAGGATCAACCCACTTTGACCAGATCAGTACTCCAGCTCATTTCAGATTTAAGATGTTACCAGCTGTGTAGACCGGGTTGAAGCGCGACTCGATAGAGTATTCACGACGAAATTATTCCACAAGACTTCTACAGTGGCATTTAAATGAAATCAACATTTCCACCGAATCTCTCCTACAGAGTGCCTCTAGATACAGATACGAGAGACATTAACCGTAATGAAACGAAAAAAGACAAAAACCTTTTGTAAAAATTTACCATTCTGTGTATACCACTGCCGCACCATCGTTTGTGATGTTGTAAATGTTATTATTGCGAATAAAACGCGTCTTTTTATATGTCCTAAAATCGCCTTTTTTATAAGGTAGAAAGATTTTCTGTTTATATTTATTGTTCCAAATTTTACTGAAATATTCTAATAAAATAGATAAAAGCACTACAAAGTGATATGCTTTATTACAAAGATTCGAGCAAATTGCTCGAGTAACTTATTATTAGTGTTGCGTTCAGATATCAGCGCTAAGATATCTTCGTGTTCTTATCGCCTTTCTTCTCTCCCTCTTTTTCTCTCGACAAACATGATAACCCAAGCTATTTATTAACTTGGCGCTCGACAGATCAGTCAGTCAATAACAAGCAACTAATAATGTCACGTTTGTTGTTGAAAAAAGGTGGTTGCTATATTTCTCAATTCCAAATGACGAGACATTTAGTGACCGATCCGAGGTACGGATTTTTAAAACAATTAGGTATCAACGTTGAAAATCCCGGTCTCTACGACGGGAGATGGGGTGGGTCTGGCAAGGTATGTGTTGATCTCGTCTTATCAAGATAGATAATGAGTTGGTACATTATGGAAGTCAGAAGTGATCTTAAAAAAATCACGTTATAGCACGATAAAATCAAATCATATATATACCACAAAATAAATAATTAAGTGCAATTAATCGAATTAATATTAAATACAGTTGGTAGAATCGATATCGCCGGCGACCGGCAAAGTGATAGCAAAGGTCCGCGAGTCCACGCCGCAAGAAGCTAGCAATGCAATAACAGAGGCACGTAAAGCGTGGCCGCAATGGGCATCTATCCCGATGCCAGCCAGGGGAGATATCGTACGGCAGATTGGGGACGAGCTCAGGAGAAATTTGGAGCCGTTGGGACGCTTAGTATCCTTGGAAATGGGTAACTTATCGTTTTAATGAGCGTTCAAATCACAATCGGAATGTCGATGGTAGATTTATAATTAACGCAGAGTGCATCATCATGCCGTAGGCAAGATATTACCGGAGGGCATAGGCGAGGTCCAGGAATTCATCGACATATGCGATTACGCGGTCGGCCTGTCGCGGACGTTACCCGGCAGCCTGTTCCCGTCGGAGAGGAGGAACCACGCGCTCTTGGAAAAGTGGAATCCCCTGGGTGTAGTCGGCGTCATCTCCGCATTCAATTTTCCCATAGCGGTGAATATATACCTTGAATTCCCAGAGAATCTTACGATCACTCCGCTTAAAAAAATGCTTGCAATTTACTGATTTATTGCGTATCAAGGTGTACGGCTGGAACAGCGCTATCGCTATGGTCTGCGGTAACACCATCGTCTGGAAAGAGGCGTCGAGCACACCTCTGACGGCCATCGCGACCACCAAGATAATCGTGAGCGTCCTGGAGCGCAACGGTATCCCAGGTTCCGTCGCATCCTTGATCACGGGCGGACCGGATGTCGGGGAGACACTGGTGAACGATAAACGGTCAGTTCTGATCTGGATATTACGTTATTATGTCGTACAGCGTATTGAACAGGCTGGTAACGATTGTCGTTAGGGTACCTCTCGTTTCGTTCACCGGAAGCACGAACGTAGGAAGGCAAGTGGCTCTCAAGATTCAGCAAAGATTCGGGAGATCTCTGCTGGAGCTGGGCGGTAACAACGCATTAATCGGTGCGTGTCTCCTTAAAATATCAATTCTATATTATTGCCACGGACAACGCATTCGTAATCGTTTCTGTTGTCAATAGTCGCACAGGATGCCGATTTAGAAATGGCAGTGAGAGCAGCGGTCTTCTCGTGCGTCGGGACAGCTGGACAAAGATGTACCACCACCAGAAGATTAATATTGCACAAGAAGATAAAGGACGAATTTCTAGGTGAGCGCAAAATATAAAACGAGAAAATATTTCAAGTCGTCATTACATGAAAATTTTTAGGGAGATTGAAAACGGCATACAAGAGCATACTGGAACGAGTCGGAGACCCATTGGATGACGGTGTACTGTACGGACCGTTGCACAATCAGTCAGCGGTCGATGCATATAAGGTATCGGCTCAAATTTTCATTTAAACAAGATAAAACAAGATCGATCGAAAATTTCATCCGCTCCTTTTAGCATGTACGGGAGGAAAGACTTTTCGATTAATCCAATACTTTTTTTTTACTGCAGGCAGCAATTCAGAAAGCTGTAGACGCCGGTGGCACGATAGAATTCGGTGGAAAGCAAATAGAGCGACCCGGTTTCTACGTCGAGCCGACGATCGTCTCGGGTTTACCGGCCAAAGCTGAGGTGGTGCAACAAGAAACTTTCGCCCCGATCGTTTACATCTTGGAGGTGAACTCTCTGGAGGAGGCCATCGATTTCAACAACGGCGTCGAGCAAGGCCTGAGCAGTAGTCTCTTTACCAAAAGTATTGGAAATGTATTTCAGGTAAATGTGTAACAATTTCTTGTTAGTAAATTAATTGTAGTACCACGTGTAAATTAATCTTTACGATCGAGTTGATATTCGAGTTAACTTATCGAATATTGAATTCACGTCACGCGCAGTGGATCGGCCCTCACGGATCGGATTGCGGAATAGTCAACGTCAACATCGGCACCAGCGGCGCCGAGATAGGCGGCGCGTTTGGCGGCGAGAAGGCCACGGGCGGGGGCCGCGAGAGCGGGAGCGACGCGTGGAAACATTACATGCGGCGCGCCACCATCACGATCAATTACGGAAACGAGCTGCCGCTGGCTCAGGGCATCAAGTTCGAATAAATTGCGAACAGGAGTGGTCTTTCTTCGCAGATAAATCAACGCTTTAATTCAAACCGTATAAAATCCACCTGAATGTCGACGGACGCCTTTTTGTGGAATTTGTAAGCCCTCGGCAGGTCGTATCTGAGCTCGGCTATCACCGTTCCTCGCGCGCCGAGCTGCGCCGCCCTCGACAGCACGTAGTCCCGCGTGCTGCTCTTGTGCAGAGAGTAAACGGCGCTGGACGAAAGCCTGATCGCCACTTCCAGAAACCTCATGTCGATGCCGGCATTGTTCTTGGTGCCGAAGGGTGGATTCATTATAACAGTATCAAAGTACTTTTCGAACTTTCCTGTAATGTGAAACGCACGCTACAAATTTGTACTTGTAAAATAAATAATGCTACATGATATTTACACGCGTATATAGATACCCGGTAAATATTGCAGTACGTCGCACTGCACGACTTCGACGAAGAGCTCGATGTCGCTGCAATTTCTATAGTGTATGCCAGTCGCGTCGGAATCTATCTCGAATCCAACTACATACTCGGCGCCAAGCATCTTGGCGCCCAGCGACAACGTGCCACATCCGGAGCCTAGATCCGCCACGGTTTTACCCTTTATATCGTCAAACTGCGACTGCGCGGTGTACAACAGTTGCGAGGCGATATGTGCACTGGTGGCATATTGCTCGAGCGAGACTTTCGGCTTTTCGAACACGTCCAGCTGCTGGAGATATTCCTCTAATTGACGAAGTCGAAGTCCAGCCATTATATCTACTTGAGGACTGTGATTTCTTCACAGATTCTTATCGCAACAAACACTTAATAAAAGACGATCTAATTCCTCGACGAATGTCGATTCTCGTTAACGTTATTATTGGCATATAGTCTTTAGTAACATTCAATTGTCAATACGCATCTATACACGCTCGGAGGAGAGGCGACTCATTTATTGTCGAATCTAGGGAGGACCGGTAGTATCAGATTTCCAAAGGACGAGTCCTGCGTGACGAAATAACCGAACGAAGCCGCGTGTGCATTGTGCAATGCTGCTCTCTGGGAGGCGCTCATTGCCACGCCATCGTTAGATTGTGTGGCCTGCAAAAAATAATATGTCATCAATATAATAAAGCAAAAGGAGAATACTCCCTTAACTCTCGACCACGGAGTGCACTTACTATATTTGACGCAGAACCAGTTGACGCGACTCCTAACGACGTGTTCAAGGTTGGTGCGACTCCCTGCTTCAGAAGCATCTGTTTCTTCAGTTGCAGCTCCTCCAAGATCTTTCTATTCTGCAATTCTACGAATAAGCAAAGTGGGGAAGTGTGAAAAATAATACGAAATAAGAAGATATTACGCTCTCATTGGAATTACCTCTCGCGTTCGGTTGCGAAAAAGCCATCAAATTTATAATAAATAATTCAATACTATTCAAATCCGACGACTTCGACCGTGCGTTTTAGGTTATATTGTTATTTATTAAAACTCACTCAACTTTCCCGGGTGGCATGGACGAGAACAAAATTTTTCGCCACCTGTACGCGACCGGCGGAACTCAGTCATCAAATTTCCCGACGATCGTGACATTCAACTTGGATGAGTCTTCGAGGAATTCGTCGCCAAGAGGCGCCAGCGTCGTTCGCGAAAAACGGCCCGAGCCGAGCGAAACTCGAACGGACGGCGGCCGCGCATGCGTCGGAAGTGCGGAGACGCCACCTCGCGGGGGCCAGTCCGATCGCAGAAGTGATCCCGAGGTGTTCACCGAGAGTTGGCGGTCGTCCTCCGGTTTTCACGCGATAAATTCTCGTCGTCCGCTCCTCGACTCAGGCGATCTCCCACGGTTATTGCTGCTCCGCGAGACAGACGTGAGTATCCGTGCCCGGAGTTCTCGTTTTATGATTGCGTGCGGAAGGAAATCCCGGGGGCGCGGAATCTCGAGGGGGGGAGGGCGTCGAAAGCGGGGCCGGTGGCGAGAGAGAAGCGGTGGCGGCGGCGGCGGCGGCGGTGGCTGCGACGGCAGCGGTGGCCGTCACAGACGGGTGACGGGTTCTGGCAAAATGGCCGTGCGCGATCTACAACAAACGGTCATCCCCAAACGTATGTCGCGACGACGGCGTCGTTGGTGTTACACGTTCCGATACGTCGACACAAGAATCGTGTCGACATAGCCCCTATGTGTGTGTATGTGTGTGCTCGCGCGCGCGCGCGCACACCTGACGTCGACGTCAACGTCGGCATCGACGTCAGCGTTCCCGCGACGACGGTCCGAACAGGACCGTTGTCATCGTCACCGTCGCCGTCGTCGTCTCGGGGGGCGATTCCTCTCGGAGCGCGATTGTCGCGCGAGAGCAAAAAAAGAGAGCGAGAGAGCGTGCGGACCCCGCGTCGTCCGCGGACGGCGTATACGCGCGTCGCACGTCACCAGACGCGAATTGATTTTCTCCACGGGGAGAGACTGGCCTAGCGCCGCCGACCGTCGCATCGTCGACCGTGCGTCGCGGCGACAACCTCCACCGAGAGAGAGAGAGAGAGAGAAAGACGTTTGACGGTGGCACATCGCAGCATCCTTTTTTAATTCCGTGAACCGCGAGGCGCACGGGGTACGCGATACGACGACGCGCGAGCTACTTTGACAGACGGTTCCGATAATGCACGATCAGCTGTCATCGCACGACTCCTCTCTCTCTCTCTTCATCTGTCTCTCGCTCTTTTTTTTCTCTCTTTACCTGTCGATCGAGGACGCGCGGAGCGAACGAGACCTCGGACTCCATCATCGATCTCCGATATTTCGTCGTTTCCATCGCGCGAACTCTGTCTCTCTTTTTCTTTCTCTTCTAAAGGGATGTCGCGATCGAGCTGTCTACTCCTGGTTCGCAGCATCCCGCGTGCATCAGAGATTCGCGTGTTACAGATCAGCGGCGACGGCGTTTCCTCGGGCTATCCCGTCAGTTTCCCCCGAGTTCCTCACGACCTTGAGGCGGCCTACCATTAGCGTAATCGGAGCCTCCTGATTCCGCGGACGACCGATATCTACGGCGAAGCCGGTCATCGCCTCCTTTCGGATCTACGGCGATTCCTAGTCGCGTACTCCTTTCCCTCCCCGCGGCGCCGTCCGTAGCGTCAATCGTATGTAGGTTTTTTGTCGTTACGTTTAAATTGCATATCTCATTTGGCGTTGGGAGTGACACAGGCGCACGTCAACTTTCTAGGTGTCGTCACTCCCTCGCGCGATCAATTTTTCTCTTATATATAGAAATCCGTACACCATTGTCGGGTGGCAAAAATATCCGCCCGACGCCCGGATTCGAGGATCCGCCCGAACAGGTGCGATCGTGCAGAACGATGCGATTGTCCGGATGTGATTTGTTCGGCTGTTCCCTTCGCAGCTTCTCGCTTCCGCGAGTTGGCCCGCGACTGCGCCCAGAGAGGTGTTTCGGCCCTGCCTAATTGCGCGACACGCGGATGAGAGAATTCCCGTCCCACCGTCAGATTCTTGACAAACGAGTCGCGTCGTGACGATTAAAATCACGATCGACTCGCGGATAGGAGATTCGACGGCGCAGATATCGAATTTTGCGCGTTAATTAGCTGCGCGCGAGTCTCGAGATTAGAAGCTCTCTAAATCACGGGAGATGAGAAAAATGTGATCTCTCTCTCTCTCTCTCTTATTCTTTTCCTCCTCTTTCTTTCTCGAATTTGTTGTTTTAACTCATCCGAGCGATCGGCAATAGCTTTCTAACGCATTAAATGATCGCGAAGTGGACCGCCGTCAGTTTTATCGGTAAATCACAGACGACAACAGGCTCCGCGTAATTGAGTTTTGTAACGAGTTTTTGTAGTTAGGTAGCATCTCTCGAGGCTCTGCCGGAGGCTTGAAGACCATATTTCAGATAGATCATTTCTCCTGTCGACAGGCGGCCCCGACAACCGGTCGGCGATTCCCATTCCCTGCGCATAGTCGATTCCGACATTTAATATGCGAGTCGATTAAGCGAGGGAGATGCCGAGGGACCGCAGGTAGATATCGGAGCGCGAGGTCAGGAAAGTCGGCAGTCACTCACTTGGACCGATGATCCCGGAAACGTAACTGTAATTCAGCGAAACGAGCCAGCGAAAGATCGATCGCCGTATACGACTCGGTACCTACGTACAGGAGAGAAAGAGCGATATTGGATCTTGATAAGAGTTTACGACACACACCGCCTCGTGGATTAGCTCGGTCTTATTGTATCGAGATCTTTATTGAACGCAGTGACGGACGTTTGCACAAAGCTAGAAGGGAAGCCTGCGATATGAATTATTGCTGCAGACTCACGTGCGGGACATTGGCGAGAGATCCAGTAGTTGTCAAAATTGAAAAAAAAGCAAGACGTCTTTATTGCTTAGCGAACTAATGGCCCAACGCTGCTCTAAGTGCGAACGCCTTCCTCGGTCTAGATTCGTAAATCACGTCACGTTGACGCACGAATTCGTGCTGTCCGCGGGAAGCATTTTCGACGCAGGGAAATGACGGTTTCACATAGATCTCTTATTTTTAGACTCCAGGAGGGCCTTGACCGCCTGTAGGGTTGAACGGGCGAAGCCCTGAAAGAGGAATTTCCCGCTTCTCAGCGCCGCGGTAACACGCATTACCGCGAGCGCCGCGCTCGCAGCAAGGACATCGTAAATTATGTATATCCTCCGCTTACGCGGTACTTTCAACTCTTCGCGCCGAGCCGCGGCCGTGTGCATTTACGCGCGGCGGCCAAGATCCAGTTTCCCGCGAGCCCCGAGTATCTGTGCGCTCGACGGCGATATCCCGGTATCGCTCCATTCATATTCCGAGCGTGTGTCGCCGACGCGAGAGATACGTACATTCTTACGTTTATTACTCTTTTCGCCACGCGCGCATATATTCTCCCTATTCTGTTATTTTCTTCTGCCTCTCCTCGCAGCGCCTCGTTATTCATTATGCATGTTTTATCGATAGGTGGACCCGTTTCGTTCGCGCGCCGTCCGGTGACCTTCCTTCGCAAAGTACCCCAATCATGCACGTCGCGGGCTTTTTAACGACGTTACGGGCGGCGTTACGAGGTGGAAAGAGGCCGTTATGAATATTTAAATGCACCGCAAAGGCGAAAATATACGCGGCTGCCATGCAGGGTGGGCGTGCTGTGTGCCGTGCTGGTTTATCGATCACGGCGCATCGCGGCGATAAGCATCGCGCGTCGTGGAAGCGTCGCGACGACGCTGCGCCGACGCTGCGCCGCGCGCCTTTACGACTGTCAAGGTCCTTCCTCCTGATCGTTTCCCTCGTTTGGACTCACGATTCCGATTTACGTACCACTGGCTCTGCTTTGCGCTCTGGTATTTAAAAAGGCAACCGGTATTTAAAAAAAAAAAATTATGATTTATTACTGCATCAATTAGCAATGCAGGAAAATTGAGTCATATAGAGTCAATACTCTATAAATACTCTGTTATATCATACTACCTGGCCCTGTCTCGATTATTTTTATATATTGTCAAATGATACGTGTGCAAATGTTTTCGTTACCTTGAATAATTTTCGTACGAGGAAGATATTATATCTCGTGTATAAATTACTTCTGTTTTTTTTCCCCCAAATCGATCAAATTACGCACGCACAGCTTTCTCTCCCTGCATATCGATTTTCGTTTCGCAACTTGGCGAGGAAATTGCGTATTTAATTTTCCACGTTTGCACGCGAGAGGCGGTAATGATCGGCCGTATAGTAATCGACGTTGATTTAACGTATAGGCACGTATATGAAGCGTATGTCGCTTTTCCGCGACGTTTGAGACTCGCCTCAAATTGTCGACGCCTCCGGTTCCAGGTAAAACGTGACCGCGTACCCGCAACCGTTCATTACCGCCACGTCAGTGCGCGTCGTGATTTTTCGAGCTTCACTTTTCAAGCCGCCTTTCGCTTTCGTGCGACGCGCGGTGAAAAGTGCTATCGATCCGGCGAAATCGCCGTCTGTGCCGCCCAAGCTGCCTCGCTGCAAAAACGGCCGCCTTCGAACGCGGCGCGCCGCGACGAAAGCTCGCAAAAGTGGTTCCCGCGCGGCGAGAGCGAGCGACGCTGATTCCGCGAGCGAACGAGCGCGCGCGGTCTGCATCGGGTTTCTCTCCCGCGACGATGGAAAGTAAAATAAACCACGACATTGATTTCAGGCGTATTGTGTGCGCGCGCGTTATATTATCCCGCGGAAACAATTCGGTACGGTCGGCTCTCACGAACGGCTCGCCTCGCTACCGGCTTAATTTTCTTTCACCGCGATGGAAAAATATGACTGCTGCTAATGCGACGACGACGTGTTGAAGCGAATAAAAAATTCTCACTTCTCCGAAGTAATTTTATATGCAAAGGAGGAGAATATTAATGTCTGCGAAGTATCATATGACCTGTCGAACTATCTGTTGACAAATCGAATGAGGCTACAAGGCAATTTTAGCAAAAATTTTTCTCTTTCTCGAATAAAATCATTTCAAGGAAAACGAGATATATATATATTTTTTTTGACATAACTGATTGTAAATTATTACATTTTTATTCGAGTTTTAACGCACGCTCTATAGAATATATATATATAAAAGTAAATTAAGATATGTACTTAAGTGTGTAATTTTTTATTACAGGCAATACCGATGGCGGGGCACTGAGATCATTGAGAGGTGACTGGAAGATCTAGTCGCGCTCCATCCGAAATCACCATCGAGGTATACAGCCAGGTCACACACGAGGATCATGAAAATGGTGCTGTCTCAACGTCAGAGGGAGGAGTTGTAAGTTGACTCCACCGTACGTCGTAAAATGCTTTTCGCGGTACTCCGGTTTGCATGTTTTCGATCACGACGTTTATACGCTTAATAATGGCTTCCTTCAATCTCTACCCTAGCTCGGCTACAAACATTACTGTCTCTTTCCGAGTTGTAGGGGTTGATACACGCGAACGCTCGTATAGCCCGGGAACGGATCAATCGAGGAAATACGCAAGGTTTCCCTCTCGTATCTCGCACCACCTATATACGCTCTAAAGTTCCCTCTTCCAATAATAGTCCCCTTTTCTTTATATTCTCTATAAGAAATAAGGTATAAGTTCGTGAAAAATCTTCATAAATGCGTCCCTAGAATATCAGGTAGCTGCTAAAGTCTACTAAAGAATGCTAAAGAGTCTTAAATTTTTTTATTTATTTATTGCCTTTTTATTGACTTTTATTTTTATTAAGAAAATGAAATACGTTTTAGGTATATCGTTGCAATGTGGCAATCCTTTGAGCCACCTTGGCATCGTTAATTGGCATTGGAGCCTTAATGGGCTAACCATGTAATTGGTTCATTATATTTTGCATAATCGTGGGCGCGTGAAGGTGTGAGAGTCGCTCTTGAATTTTCTCATGCCTTCGAGCCTTCGATTTCACATAGAGAAGCTGGAAAGGCCCCGGCGTAGATGAGTCACACTCGCAGGCAAATAACGATCTTGCCGAGAGTCGAGAGTTCTTCAGCTGTCGTGCATATACGCTCCGTGTTGTGACTGTGTTTCCTGTTCGAGCGCTGTCGCGCGTACGCACGCGGGAGAATCGAACCTCGCTAATCGTCGCCATTATCTCGCCACGTCCCAATTCGTGCTTCTTATCTTTCAAACGGAACGCGTGTTTTTGCGTCACCTCTCGGTTCATTTCTCCTCCCGTCTCCAATGTCCCACGACGATATTTAAGGCAATCACGAATCTCGCTTTCCTTCCGGTATAGGACTTTAGATCTTGAAGAATCATGTGTTCGAAATATGTTTGTAATAAGCAAACATATGCTTTGCTCCAGATATATCTGAATTAGAAAGATATCTTTAGATCATGCAAATATATTTTTGAATATATTTGTTAGAATTCCTTGATGTCTAGATTTTTTCTTTCCTTTTTTTTTTCACGTCTTAAGTATTGGAATTTCCGTGAAAACCTCGTTCGGATTGAACGAGGATTCAGACTGTACTCTTTGAATTATTTAAGTAAACTGTTTATAATTAATTCGTCGGTTTCGTTTCGCTCTCCTCCTCGTGCGAGCGTCCGGCGCGCGACACGGCAACGCGACGCTCAAACGGGGACACCGCCGGGCATCGATCGTATCCTCGATCTATGCCGAGCAATTCCTATGACGCAAAATCGCTCGTCGATCGGTCGGGTCTTGGAGGGAAGGGGGTGAGCAGGAGGGTGGACGGGGCGGGGGAATAGCGGAGGCGGCGGTCAGGGTGGTGAGGGTGTCTGTCGAGCACGCGCGAACTGCGGGATCGATAGCTCGCGCAGAATGAGTCGGCGACGGCGGAACCCTCGGAATGAGGCGAGGAAGGGGATGAGAGCTCCGTTTCTCCGTCTGAGGGAGAGGGCTCTCATCGATTTAGCGCAGGTGTACCTTCGCGCCATCCATGTTGTTTCCCTTCTAAGAACGCCTTCCCCGGCCCTCAGGTTCTCACCTACGTGTAATTCTTAGCAAGTGGACGGCGGAACGATCCCTCCGGCGTGCGACTTTCACTTCCGGGCTTCCCGTAAACCGATACGGAGGGTTGAATGAAAGGGCGATTGAGCATTTTTAATAGGGGAACTGCCGTCGGAGTTACCTGCGGTCTCACCCATCGGGGTAGTCGATATATTCTAATAAATATAAATTGACTCTTCGACCTTTAAATAGAAATAGGTCTCACAGAACTCTTTGAGTGTCTCAATTTTACAATTTGTTTTTTCAATATCTATACCATTTTTTGCGAATATATTGTTTTCTTAAATTATATGAATTAAAAAATATGTATATATTGTATATATCATAATATATACACAAATATTTCTCTGAGAATTAATTACGCAAAGTATCTGCTTGTTCGTATCGAGATTGTTACAAAAGGATTATAAAATCTCTAGGGGGCTGAAGTAAATCTACGAGTAATAAGTAATTTAATATTTTTAACACATTTGCGAAATGAAATCTGATCGTGTAATATAATACCATGCAGTTGCAGATGAGGATGGTCAATTCGACGTAGATGCTTGCTTACTCGTGGAATTTAAACGCTATAGTTAACAGCGGGACGATTTCACGCTGATGTCAGCGTCCGTTTCATACGGCTAAGGGCCGGAATGAATTACTCTCCGCTTCCTCCGTATCCATATTCACCTTTACACCGGTGGAGCCGAGGATGGAAGAGCGCCTCAGGATATCGCTCTTCGATCTGCACCTCAATCTGCATTCCTGCGGCGAGCCGAAACACAACACGTCTCGCACAATTCATCGTGCACTCGCACTCGGAGCCGCGCGGAGCGAAAGAGGCGAGGGGGAGGAAGGAATTTCGCGAGGCTCTAAAGTTCTATTGTACCGTTACCGCTCGCCGCGGTCTATCCTTCCGATCTTTGTTATATGGAGAGTATATGATGCACCTCTCTCGAAACGCGCCGTGTCGTATCGCTGGTAGCGATCTCCTATAGCCTCTTCCCTCGAACTCTATCTTTAATTTATGAAGACGATGGAGGAGAGATGATCTCTCTCGGAGTGCGGCGAAGTTTAATTTCGATGGCCGCAGGTGTTTTCTCGCATTCGTTATGCTCGTTCCACGTACACACGCGGGGCGCAAACGACGTGCCTGTCAGCATCCAATTTCCGGAAAACGTTTTATTTGTCGTTCCTAATGCTTTAAGGACGCTCATCTGCGCTCGCGCGAATATTTCTTTTTCCATGCGCTGCGAGCGAGCGAGCGTCATGTCCTAGAATGCTCCGTCAACGAGCGACATAAGTGCACTCTCATTCCTCCGCGCGGCTATAAGAACTCGCGCGATAGGACATCACGCGAATGGACCGTGTTGCGACTTGATGACCGTGTATCCCCGTGCGATCGAAGGAGAATAAACGCAAAAGGACTAGAACGAACGTGTCCCTCTTTCTCTTTCTCTCTCTCTTCCGTGATGCTTCCATAATAATGCCATTTGCAGATATCAGATGTCGAGAGTAAATATATCCCGAGCGATGAATATTCTCCGGAGCGAGATTGTTCCCCGGGAATAAATTAAAACGCCGATCCTCGCCGACGCGGCGTTCGTCGACGATGAATTTCGAATGCCACGGCTTTCGCATGGTTGCCCATCTGCGTACGGCGTCCCCCTGGGGCACGCACTACGGAACAACGTGCGCGCCGTTACAACGCGCCTTCTCGTATTCATAGAATATCTTTTTTTTTTCCTCTCTTTCTCTCCTTCTCCCTCTTAGGTGCGTGACCCATTGCCACGAGAGCATGCCGTCCTACCTGCGCTGCGTTTTCCCGTGCTCTCGCACGGACCCGCGCGGGTGTCGAATGACGAGTCGCCTTCCGCACTCACATATATATAAATACAATGATCTCGACCTGACTTGAAACATTCTTTTCCACTTTTGTAGCTGCAGTAGCGTTCACACACACACACACACGCACACACACATCTGCTGCCAGGTCCCTGCACGAGCAAATATAGAACTTCTCACACCGTTAAGTGCCCTTATGAATTTACCTCTGTCATTATCCACGTTAGCCTTTTTTTTTATCTTCCGCGAATTAGCGCGTAATTAGCTACCCGTGTGGATCCCGTAAGCCCACCGCAACCGTAGAAGCTCACCTTACGCTCCAAGTTGATTGTACACCGACTGCAATTAGCAGCGAATAAATCTCACGAGCTGCGAATGAATTTCTTTTTTCTTTGAGAGATTATTGATATATCTTGATTCTCTCTTTTTTAAAATAAAGATTGCCATCCCGAGGATTATTATCGTTCTCGGAGCTTCCAGCCATCGGCTGAACTATTGGGATTCGTGTTACATGAATTTATACGCTAGCTTATATTATCATTCGTACAAACAAACTTTCAATTTGCCTTGATATCAGGCCGACGATAAGCCGGACCGGTTTTTTTTTTTTTTTTTTTTTTTTTACACGAACTTAAGTGTCTCTACAAGCGGTACTACGCCGCATTCAAATTACACGTTATTATAAAGTCAAATTTTTCTTCGTCGTTATTCGCTAAGATAAAATTTTATGCATATTATGCATATATATATATATATGTTTGCCTTTACAATGTTTATTTCCACATGCGGTATATACACACACATACACGCGCGGAACTATATCAGTGAGTCATTTTTATTATCTGCGTGCTTTGTTTCTGCGCTCGGCCAATCTTGAATCATGCTGTAAAATCCGAATACGTTTTCCATTCATTAAAACGAACGTCGAATTCGAGTGTACGACGTTACGTCGGCGGGGAACAAATAGCGGAAGTATCCAGCACGCGGTGGTGTCAGCTTTCTGCCAGGACAAAATGGCTTTGTTGTTTTCTTCCCTCTTTTCTTTCGGTTACATCGTTCGAGTCGCTCCTACGCGTCACGCGTTAGTCGTAAAACCAAAGATCGTGAGGCGCACCGCGAGCAATAATTTGCCATCACGTGGAGTAGTCAGGTGAATAGAGACGAACGGCCGCGCGACTCTCGAGGCCTTTCACCCTGGCACAAGTTTGCCCGACTTTCAATCTCTTTCCCACGTATCCAACCTGCCTTACGGCCTCCTCCTTCCCCGTCTATTGTGTCGGATCGCAAGGTACGGTATTTTATCTTTATCTCCGCGTCATAAACACAGGCGGCTGTGGTCGACGCCAACGCGGAACAATCGGCGATTAAAGGCTATCACCTAACGCGCACACGTCTTCTCGCTCCTATCCTCTCCTTATCCTAGCCCGGCTGCGATACGCCTGCGAGAAAGCGTACGGACACACGCGCAAACGAAGCAAGCTCGAAGACAAATTAACGTTTAAAATTTTCTCGAATATTATTCACGCGGCGTTAATAAATAAGGAAGTAGAGGATAGCATTTTTTCCTGATGAGTTTCCGCGTTTATTATAAAAAAAAACGAATCGATGCTTCCAGAAATAAGGCGATCGCGGATTACCTTAGCACGAACGGCTACCAAGATGCACTGGAGGCATTCAAGAAAGAAGCCGATATGCCGGGAGAGGTGGAGAGGAAGTACGGTGGCCTCCTGGAGAAGAAGTGGACTTCGGTCATACGGTTGCAGAAGAAGGTATAAAGTCCCTCCCTTTTTTTTCAATTCGATGGAGATATTTCCTCTCGATTCTATCGATGTTGCGCGCACAGAATTCATCGGTATATTACATCAGCTAAGTGGCTGTTTGTACTCGCACTCGCGTACAATAATGTGTAATGTGTCGTGTAGGTAATGGAACTGGAGTCTAAACTCTCCGAGGCGGAGAAGGAGTTCATCGAGGGCGCGCCGACGCGCGGCAAGAGATCGCCGTCCGAGTGGATACCGAGGCCGCCGGAAAAGTTCAGTCTGTCCGGACACAGAGCCCCTATCAATAGAGTTATTTTCCACCCGGTTTTTAGTCTTGTAGTATCCGCCAGCGAAGATGCTACCATTAAGGTGAGAAACGGACAAATGGACCGATCTCTGCAAATAGACCAACGGCGCCTTTGCTCGCTGACTCGCCGCGAGTATCAAACTGAAAAACACGGTTTCACGTATCTCTGTCCTTTCCCAAGGTATGGGACTTTGAAAGCGGCGACTTCGAGAGAACGCTCAAGGGCCACACCGACAGCGTGCAGGACATCGCGTTCGACGCCTCGGGCAAGCTGCTCGCCTCCTGCAGCGCGGACATGTCCATCAAGCTGTGGGATTTCCACCAGTCGTTCGCTTGCGTCAAGACCATGCACGGCCACGACCACAACGTCAACTCGGTCGCGTTTATGCCGCAGGGTGACTTCGTGGTGAGCGCCTCCAGGGATAAGACCATCAAGATCTGGGAAGTGGCGACGGGCTACTGCGTGAAGACGCTCACGGGGCACAGGGAGTGGGTGAGAATGGCGCGAATCAGCCCGTGCGGCGAGCTCATCGCCAGCTGCTCGAACGATCAGACCGTTCGGGTGTGGCACGTCGCGACGAAGGAGACGAAGGTAATGGCGCTCACCTCTCTCTCGTTCCTCCCAAGGTCAATCCAAATTACTCGTTCATTCGTAACGTTCAATGTCACTTCGGGATCGCCAGGTCGAGTTCAGGGAACACGAGCACGTGGTGGAGTGCATCGCATGGGCGCCGGAAAACGCGAGGGCGTCGATCAACGCGGCGGCCGGGGCGGACAACAAGGGCGCGCACGAAGGGCCCTTCCTCGCGTCCGGCTCGCGGGACAAGATGATCCGCGTGTGGGACGTCGGCGCCGGGGTGTGCCTCTTCACCCTCATCGGCCACGACAACTGGGTGCGATGCATCGTCTTCCATCCTGGCGGCAAGTTTATCGTCAGCGCGTCCGACGATAAGACGCTGCGAGTCTGGGACACGCGCAATAAGCGAGTGATGAAGACCCTCGAGGCGCACCTTCACTTCTGCACTTCTGTCGGTTCGTACCTCTTCTGTTCCACTTCTCTTCTGAATCGATGCGACATTTCTCTGATTTCATTGAACTGATATCAAACGCGGATTTGTCAGTTCATTTGTATGCTCGATTTGACTGCAGATTTCCACAAGAACCATCCTTACGTGGTCACCGGGAGCGTCGATCAAACGGTGAAGATTTGGGAGTGCCGCTAGTCACCGAATTTTAGATTTTCCGTCAGACGTCGTGTGCGCAAGCGAACGGAAGTATAAAAACGAGAGAAAAGACGAACGCGCATCCATTTTCATGGAATCGGCCGAAAGAGTAAGCTGCTATACAAAAAAAAAGCTATCGTACATATGCTATTAATATTAATATTATTATTATTATACATAAACACACATAAAACACGTATGGTTAAGAGCTCTTTAATTAATTTATAAAAATAAAGTATAATTAGTAATTATATTATATAAAATACATCGTTTTACGGCAATGAACTGCACTATTCGAGGAGAGTGAGAATCGAGAAACGGTCACGAGAGGATCAAACGATCGAGAGGACGCTCCCACGAGTTCTCATTTTACGGATCACCTGCGGGACGTGGGGTCACTAATGCCATATACAATTACAAGAGTTATATTCCTTTTAGGCAGTTGTGCAATTGTAGTAGGCATTATTCTGTACATATATAACCGTGTGTCTTTACTCGCAGCGCGAAATTCGACGTTCGTTGATGAGTAATAAACTCGCGCCTTTGATTTTGCTCTTACTCTCTTACGCCTGCTTATGCAATGTATCCGTTAAAGTATTAGTTACCAGCTGGTCGTACAGTACACACGTACAATACACGTGCGCGCGCGCGCGCGCAAAGAGAGAAGAAGATCGTCCTCCTCGATTATGACCTTGCGTATAAGAAATGCGTCGAATCTCTTTTTAACTTTCTGTCGGCAGTAGCGAAAATTTCGGCTGTGGCGTCACCTCCGCGCAACTACGATGATAACTAATTCGTTGTCACTTATATATCCACGCGCTCTCCTCGAGAGTTCTTGAGAGAACGGAAGATGTTGCTCCTTCTATACTCGTATATATATAAATATATATAAGCATATATACACGCAGTATACACACACACACACACACACACACATACACACACACATGTATAGACGCGCAGTGTCTTTGTACTATACAAAGTATCAAGTGTTAATGATCGTCTAATATCGGCTCACGTGTGTCCTGAGTTGTTATCACATTTGCCGCATTAATAAACATCTGTTTTTTTAGGGGGGGAACACTTAACGTAACGTCGCAAGTAATGTAAATCGAAAATGGCATAAACAAAACGTAGTAACGCAAAGACTGCCTCAATCGCAAACGAATATTGTTACACGTCTGCGTGCGTAGATCGGATTCTCTCGAAACGGCGTGTCCCTCTCGGAATTTCATTGGATTTACATACGTTTATGTATAATCGAATCTCACGGAGATCAAAAGATGTCAACCGAAATTGATCCGTGGATTAACGTGTAATGTGCGGCGCTTGAAATATTTTATTTATTTCTGAGTAAGGCATCGATTGAGAATCAGGGAGTCGCTGGACGGGATTTAACGAACGCCCGGAATTTGTGGAACGATAGAGAAGATGACGGTTTTGCTCGCCACTCGCTTGATCGTTACAACGCCACGGCGTTCCACCATGCATTACTAATAACCGATGTTACAAACAATGGACAGCCGAATCGGGAGAATGCGACGACTGAGATTTGAGCGTCCGAGCCGATGGGAGAGGAGACTCGTGAGGCGTAACGCGTGAAAGTTTTTAGATGCGCGTAGTTCATTGCGTGGGTTCCAAGAGAGAGAGAGAGAGAGAGAGAGAAGGTGGTACTAGTTGTATCTCTTAGTTCTAACTAGTATTAGCGATAGCGCAGACATTACGTAGCAATAGAAGGAAGATAAGGGAATAAACCTCGGAGGGAGAGAACACGAAGTTAACATTGATCGAAACACACACACATACACACAAATATATACACATACATATACATACAGGCGTATACACGAGGCAAAAGCGTCCGATGTTTCAGGCATTCGTTGAGAGAAAAAGGAAACATTCGCACCACATGTCTGAAATGTGTAATCCGCAAGAAAGAGAAAATCAGTAATCGATAAAAGCCGCTTAATTAAGGACGATTTTTTTTCCAACACGGTAGACTTAATTAACCGACTGCTACCTTCTCCTATTGTTTATTCAGCCGAGACAACAGGTCCACCACCCCCCTTATTCCGAAGAAGAGACAAACCCTCTCAATTAAATGTGGTACTAAATTATTTTGGTGAATAATAAACAGAGTTGTCACTGAGTCGTGAGATCGTTATATGCTGTACGAGTATCATCACACCTAATACATGCGATTCGTATCTGTTCTCCGAACGACATAATTTTTCATTTTCTATACCAGTTTTGCAGGTTTTTCCTCCGTTATTAAATGTCCATTGTTCCGAGTATGCGTCTAAAGACGGTTCCGTTGTGCCCGCTAGAATTTCCGTAGTTTCACAATCGGAGCGAGTAGGCTTTAGGATCCTCCCTCCCTCCTAACTCTGCAATACATATATTTAATTAACATGTGCATGACAGTATTTTATATAGTACAATAGGGAAAAGAGAGAATTAGCGAGACGTAGCATTGTATAAGCGAGAGACGCATACCAAAACACCCAAAACTGTTTGCGTGTTTATACGTAGATGATGTAATAAAAAGGAAAAAAGAGAAAAAAAATTGAGAAAAAAAAACACGAAAAAGTTATGTTGTAGCGTCGCCTGTCATACGACTCGTCACCGACTTGGCTTCTGTGACTCGCTTTCTACCTGCTTGGGAAAAAAAAATAATGATACCAACAAGTAGATTTACAATAAAGTATTCTTCGTCATTTGTGATACACCAGGATTGGCGAAACGTTTATTGTGATCCTGAAAATGCGCTGCACGAGCTTCTTGTAGGAAAAATATTCACTATAGTCTTACAGAGTGGAATTTTAGTGGCGGTAATAGTTGACTCCCTTTATTTTAAACAATTTTCACGCGGTCTTATTTTTATCAAAAACATAATTCAACAATTTCTGATCGAAGAACTTGTTATTTAAGAGATTTAATTATCTTAAATAACGCGAGATAAAAAGCTGTATTGAAGAAAGAACTAACACGAGTTCAATCGATCAAATGTTCAATTAATATTATTATTATCTTTTTAATGCGGGATTTATGATATATCTGAAACATCACACGTATTTAATTAATAATATAATAAAAAATTCGTCTCAAAAAATTGTCGGCAATGCAGATACGCGCGAATTACCACAGTCGGTAGTATCGTTCGCTCGTTTATCGACACCGTGGATCTACAAAGCGCGCGGAACCGCGGCATGCTTCGACACACGTGATCCAGTGCAATTCATTGTTTACGCGAGGGATTGTATCGTAGCGTTGGTTCGTCGAGAGTTTCCAGGTTATTACGCAGTACGCTTCATCTCTTCCGTTCGACGTAAAGTCGTTCGCGGTCGCTCGCAGGTTGTCCAAGGCTGTGCCAAGTAAATTTTCCCCGAGAAACGATCATTGTCGTGATCTCCAGGACGATCGACCTTTCGCGAATCGGCAAGCTCGCCGGGATGGGTTAGCCGCCATTCCTGTGGTTCCCTGTAGTTTTCGAACGCTCTCGTTTTAATCCTCGTGTCCACCTCACGACGAAATGGCATCACAGGAACAGATCCCCGCCAGTCTGCCCGACACCCAAAATGCGGATGGTATATTGACACAATCGCAGGAGACGTCAAGTCAGCAGCCGACGTTAATCACCTGGGGAAGGCTGTGCCCTGTGAGGGCATTCCTGCGAACTCTGGGTAAGAGCTCGCCCTTTGCGTCGGTAGAAATCCACGCTTGAAATACACCTCTTCAGAAATAATCTAAATCGTGCTTGAAACATTGAATTACAGACAAATATTTAATAGCAGATACTTGAATAGTAAAATTTTCTTGTGTTTGTCAAATTATTTCAGACATGATGAAGGACACCGGTTACACCGTGGGACGTTCGCCGACCTGCGACATTCATTTAACTGCAAATGAGATAGGTACGAAGTATCTGAATGTGATCAGTAAAGTCCACTTTCGCATATACAGGGAGTGCATTAGCAACTCGAACGAAATCGTGGTGTACCTGGAAGATCTAAGCCACAACGGGACTTATGTTGACCATTGCCTGGTCGGTCATGGAAAGCATGTTGTCATTGGAAATAATTCTGAAATAGCCTTGGCCAAGTGTCACTTCTTACGTAATTATTTTTATATAAAAACATTTTATATTAAAGCGTGACGTGAAATTACAGATACGATAGAAATTGATCTTTTAAATTGCAGTTTATGTATTCGTGAGCACAAATACGAACGAGACCGCTTGCGCGTTGCCGCTACAGCTGAAGTCGAGATACACGGTCGGCCGCAAGCTAGGTGCTGGTGCCTACGGCGAAGTGAGGCTGCTATTTGTGAAGGATGGCTCTAAACAGTTTGCCGTCAAAATTATACAGAAAAATTATTTTAGCGTTGGGAACGGGAATATTTTCAATAATCCGGTGAACGTCCAAAATGAGGTTGAAATATTGAGGAAGCTGAAGCATGTAAGTTCTGACGTACTTACGATCTCTCCCTCCCTTTCTCTCTCTCTCTCTCTCTCTCTCTCTCTCTCTCTCTCTCTCTCGTCACTGTAGTTTGAACACTAAAAAAAAAGTGGAATTATGGAATTTTGGATTTTTCTTTCAGCCCAATGTAATACATTTGGAGGATATCCACGACACGCCCGACGTCATGTACATTATTCTCGAATTAATGAAAGGTGGCGAGCTCTTTGATAGAATAAAGAACAACGGTAGACTGTCTGAGCCGTGTGCGAAACGGATTTTCTATCAAGTTGTACTCGCTGTCCATTATCTCCACAAGCAGGGCATTACGCACAGAGACCTGAAGGTACGATTTGAAACATTAGTCGAATGTTCTACGCGAATGTATCAGTATTAATATTTAATGAATGACAAATATTTACAGCTAGAGAATATACTGTTAAAGGACAATTCGGACTATCCTTTGGTCAAGGTATCAGATTTTGGCTTGTCCAAATTCGTAGATACCCAAACAATGATGAAGACATTCTGCGGGACTCCTATGTACGTTGCTCCCGAGATACTGAAAACCTGTGGACGCAGCTCGTATACGAATCAAGTGCGTATTTGTATATTCTTAAATAATAATTCTTTATTATGGAGATTTTTCATCCTCAGAATTGCATCACTAATAATCTTTGATTTTCATAAGCGATCTTGGTTTTGTTTATATTTTTTAAACTTGCTCCCGCGTTAAGATCTTAATGGGGCAATAGCTGTATGGAATACAGTGTTTTTCCACTTTAATATGCGGGGATGCAGGACCAGAAATCAAATCTGAATCTCTTTCTTGATAGACAACTGCTCTACTGAGCTATCCTGTGCCTCGAAATAATTAAAATCTAAAAGAATCACTTTTCTTTTTCAGGTTGATGTATGGAGCTTAGGAGTGATATTGTACATCTGTTTAAGTGGCAGAGTTCCTTTTTCAAATAATAGGAGTTTAGAGGAACAAATCATACGTGGACTCTATGAATTTCGGCCGGCGCATTTTCAAAATGTATCGCAGGATGCCATAAGGCTGGTAAGTAATAACGCCTGCAATTTATTAACTACGATTGACTTTGCAGTTTAACGGAATATTACGTTGTTCTAGAATAAATCAATGATGACGGTAGATCCGAGAAAACGTTTAACAGTGCCATATATCTTATTACACCCTTGGTTAAGAGACATGAATATGCGAAGAGAGGTCGACAGATTAATATCCGCTAATAATATAGTTGAGATGGAGAACGACGAGAATGTACCACCCGCCGAGAATGTGCACATCTACAAACGTCCCCGGTTTATTTGAAGAAAAAAAAAGGGAAAACATTTACATAACGTTAAGAATAGAGTGTAAAGAATATTTCTCATTTCGCGAGCAAAGAATGGAGGAATATCCAGTGTCCTCTCGACGAGATTTGGCATCTCGTTTATATATATTGTGATACATGCTATTACATAGATAATTTTCATTTAAAACACCAGTTTTCAACAGATTCGATTCAAACGTCGGAAAATTTATTAAGTTCATAAACTCAGTCTTGCACATATATATATAGATCTGATAGAGAGTACAAATATAAAGTACAACATAAAGTAGCTGTTCGTAATAACATTCATTCCGTTTAATTGCAATTGCAATTAAATATACTTTATGATTAACTCGGGTATTAAAAAAATCAGGAAATAGGTAAATAATTAGACCTGAATTCTGTGATAAGATACATGAAGTACTCCGCGTGATATATTTTTTTATTTTTTGACGTATCTCAATTTGACGAGTACAAGACTTGTGATTTAACTTACGACATAGAGTACTTGTATGCACAGAAAGCATTACGTTTTATGCATGATGCCCATGATGTATTATTTTATCCTTGTCGTTCACCAAATAAGAATGAAATGATACATCATGCGCATCGTAACGTAAAATGGAACGCCACCCAGAATAAGCAGTGCGCACTACAAAGGTTGTTGAGCGATATTAAGTGCGAATTTACTACCTCTAAGCTTTGATTAAAAAATTTAGGATGTTTCGGAGATATAGTGCTAATAAAAAGAGATTAAGACTGTCTTACGTTTAATGCCAAGTGTGCGTGAACAATATAAGCTTAATTTATCTTATACATTTAACTGTATTATTACGAGTTTATCACCTCTTACATGGTAACAAAATTGCTCTTGTGTTCAATTATACAGAGTTCTTTATTCAAAGTGATGGACACTATACAATAAAGAGGAACGTCTCGCGAACTATCGTTATTTTTTTTTTTTATTCCTTTCTGCTTAAATATTCCTCCTCGCTCTTGCAGGGATTCGGAAGTGCTGTGTCGAGGTCTGGTTTCTCTTTCTTCATAAGTCCGGCCAGCAAACGTTTTAGCTGCGCTATTGCTTTTCCCGGATTCAGGCCCTATTGGATACACGGCAATGCCGTGTGACGAGTAAAATTAAAATCTGAATATTTTATCTTTTTTAAAGGAATTAAAATCCTTTTTATATCGCAGGAGAGAAAGTGGATAACGTCGTTCAACACTCACCTTTGGACACGTCTTGGTGCAGTTGAAGATCGTGTGGCATCGATAAACCGAGTAGAAGTCCCGCAACTTCGCCAGCCTCTCGTCATGCGTCATGTCCCGCGAGTCTATCACCCACCTGTACGCCTGGCGATGCCAACGAACGGACATACACGTGTGAATAATGACGCACCTTCGTTTTCTGTTTGTCGTAGAAAAATCGTCGAACTCGTTTACCTGCAGTAGCACCGCGGGCCCCAGGTACTTGTCGCCGAGCCACCAGTAAGGAGGGCACGAGTACGTGCAGCATCCGCACATTACGCACTCGTACGAGCCGTCGAGTTTGCGCCTGTCCCTTGTGCTTTGCAAAATTTGCCGCATACCGAGAAATTCGTCCTCACCCGGTCGCTTTAGATACGGTTCGATTTTCTGGAACTGTCCAAGGAACTGTTCCATGTCCGGTATTAAGTCTCGAATCACGTACGCATGCGGTAGAGGATAGATCACCAGCGGCTGCGGAGATTCTTTCACCTTTCTGAAGATTTCGGGCAACGTTAAGCGCGATTTGAAAAGAGATTTATCTCGGAAGTAAGTTTTTTTATCCCGATGAGAAGGCTATGGAAAAGTGACTGCGAACGCGAATATATATGGCAAAATGTAAAATTAACGCGACCATTTCAAATTCCAGACATCCAGACCTCCAAGTATCCGAAGTATCCCGAACATCCGAAATATTAAAAATTATCCAGATATTCGAAATCCTAAACGTCCGGACCGAGCTGCCAAAGATACGTCAAAGTTTCCAAGAATTCAAATGTTCCTATCGCCTGATATTTTACCGACGTCAAAAATCGTATGGTAGAACGACGAGTTACGTTAGGCAAGACAGGGTGTTCACGCCGTTTATATTCATCCCGCAACTTCCGCAGATCCCCTCGCGGCAGGACCTCCGGAAGGACAACGTCGGATCGTGCTGCGCCTTGATTAATGTCAACACGTCCAGCACCATCGTGCCGCACTTGTTCAGATCCACGCTGAACTGCTGCATGTACGGCTTCACGTTCGGCGTTTCCGGATTCCATCGATACACGCGTACAGTTTGTATTCTCGGCGCGATTTTTGCCTCCTGCGGAAAATCGATTGTAAATAATAATCGCGTCTAAGACCCAAGTATACGTATATGTTTATATGCAGATTTAGGTCTTTCGATTCTTTCCAAAAGAGCTCCGCGGTCAGAGACATTCTATTTTCATATTGCAATACGCGAAAAGAAATTTCAATTTAACAATTTAATTATTAAGATTTGTTCCTTGTAGCAAAACTTTTTGTATTTCTTTCCTTTTCTTTTTCTTCCGAACGTCTGATTGTATCTGCCTCGATTTAAATGTAGAAAGTGTGTTTTGTGCAAAGAACAGATCTTTAAACATTTCAAAATAAAGCTGCGATTCGCTCACGACATTTAGCAAAAAGACGCATAGGACGTTCTAAGGACTCTTTGCGTGTCGCGCAGAAGGGGATTTTTGCATTTCCCTGCGCGATAGGGAAGATTCTCGCGCTTTCTCTCGACTGCGGAGTGACTAACTTTCGTAGGCGTTTTGCATTCCGTAATGCTTGCGATCTCCGCCGCCACCGCCTCGTTCACGTCGGTCTTCTTGGCCGATGTCGACAACCTCGATCCGCGAATGCGCGCAAGTCCACGCGACCAGAAGCGGCTCGTGAATGCGTTTCCCCTCACGGCAGCGTACATGACCCACCCCCTGTCGAGTGATCTATTGCCGCCTCCCCGTGTCCGCACAGTATATTATCTCCAGGTCTTCGTGATGTCACGTCGCGCTATTTCGATCATTACGTCTCGTCGCGGTCGCGTTTATCTCGGACTCGTCTCAAACGTCACATGAACAAAAAATCATCGAGCGGACGAACTTCACGAGCAGGCGAATTTATGTCATTAAACGACGTATAATCGTCATTGAGACGTTTTAAATTCGACGGTTTAAAGACTTGTAAAGTTCGTTTTAGACGGTAGAACTTGCGTCGAATTTCAACATAGAGTTTCTCTTTATATAATTTTACGTGCCATGTGTTTTGATATTTGTGAGTGTCGTAATATATATTTTATATATGTGTTATGGTATTCTTCAAATGTTTTTGTATTACACATGGCACATAAGATTATAAATTATAAATTACTTTCGTTTTATTAATTATACAGTTTTTGCAAAATGCATTCTTATTATCATTTATTTGCAAAATGATGTTTTAATTTCGGCGGTTATTCGTTGCACGCTTAAAATAATCTCTGTTGGAAATCGATCGGCCGCTGTAAAGTTATTTGTGATCTGAATGACAGAATTCGATTGATGGAAATTGCGTTACGTTGTTTGTCGCAATGCAAACAAGTTACAACAATCGCGATAAGAGTGACGTGCGTGCATGACCTTACGGCCATCAAATAATTTCGAAATAATTTCATAATTCATTATATGGAATTGCTGTACCGCAATGCTATGGCATTACGTCCGTTCGATACAGATTTATAGGATAATATCAAAGTTATTCTCTCAATTCTCAAATAATTTAAGAGCACCTGGAAATTATCAACTATATCTATCAGACGAGTTAAAATTTAAAAAAAAATAGCAATATAAAGAAAGGAAAATTGTATAAACGTGTTAGAATTATAAAATAAGAATATTGTCTCTTTGTCAGACACGCGTTTATTTGTACGCTACAATTTAAAAATGATATATGTCCTCGAGACGCTGTCCGAGATCCCGTGCGCGAGATTGTTTAAATCGCCTGTCTAAAGGTCGTCCGGGTCATCGCGCGAGCGATATACGAGCTATTACAGATTAACTCCCGCAGAGAGAGCTCAGAGATCGAGCCGGTCTGTCGTCGCGCGATTGGCGGGTATAGGCACTACTCGTCGTTAGTCATCGTCGCGTTGCCGTTGCGCCGAGAGCGGATCGCGCACCGACCACCTGTGGCATTCCACAGTCGTTGGCCACGTTTCGTTCGCAGGTGCCGGAGCAGCGCGATTATTCAGGAGAGCCACCGGCGACTTCTCGCAATTGACGTCTGTAAACAACGAATAAAATTGACGGCCGGTCGCGCGAGTGTTTACGAGGTGCTTACAAGTTGAGGCAAGGTGAGGAAGGATGGTTATCTTGGAATTCCTAAGTTTGTAAATTACGAATGTGTCGTCGATGTTCTAATAATTTTCAATAAACCTGGCACACTCGTGATTATCGCCGTTTTTGACAGAGCACGTCGCTATAATTCGCAGATGGCCCAGTGCACGGTCCTGGTGATTGGCAGCGGTGGCAGGGAGCATGCCATTTGTTGGAAATTGTCGCAGTCGCCGTGTGTAAGTTAAAAATTGTCAGAATGGCAACCGGCAGAGATTAATACAACGTACGTTCTGTTTATTAGGTGAAAGAAATCTTGGTCGCGCCTGGGAATACCGGCATCAAAGAAGTGGATAAGGTTCAATTAGTTGAATTAAATGTCAAAAATACTAAGGTATACACATAATGTTCTGTACTCTTCCCTCTTTCGTGGATCAATGCAATATTAATTACATTCTTTTTTTTCTCTGTAGGAAGTCGCCAAATGGAGCAAGGACAATAACATTGATTTAGTAGTGGTTGGACCGGAGGATCCCCTTGCTCAGGGATTAGCGGACGATCTCAAGGACGTGGGAGTGAAATGTTTCGGGCCGCAGAAGAAAGCGGCCCAGATTGAGGCCGATAAAGATTGGGCAAAGCAATTTATGGACAGAAATCGTATTCCCACTGCTAGATGGCAAGGCTTTACCTCCGCTTGGGATGCGAAAAAATTTGTTAAAAGGTGAGGAGTTTCTTGTCGAAAGGAGGATGACATGAAAAACTTATATAATTTTCCTCGTCGCAGTGCTCCCTTTAAGGCGCTTGTCGTGAAGGCCTCCGGTTTGGCGGCCGGTAAAGGTGTAGTGGTGGCGAAAGATCAGCATGAAGCTTGTCATGCGATAGACGAAATGTTAAGTGATAAGAAATTTGGAGCTGCTGGTGAGACTATAGTTGTCGAGGAGCTCTTGGAGGGCGAGGAAGTATCTGTACTTGCATTCACAGACGGTAAATAAGACTATGCTTCTGTCTAAATTGTTTTTTTACCGAAAGAAAAAAGATATTCAAGGACTCTTCTTGACGCTCAGGCAAAACTGTCGTACCCATGATGCCGGCACAGGACCACAAGAGAATCTTTAACGGGGATACCGGTCCAAACACTGGTGGAATGGGAGCGTATTGCCCATGTCCACTGTTAAACGAAGCGGAATGCGAAGAGGTGAAAATAAATGTTCTTCAGAGAGCTGTCGATGGACTTAGAAAGGAGAAAATCCCGTTTGTTGGTTTGTAATTTTGCTTTCGATTGACAGTGAGATTACGTGAGCGTGAGTTATTTACGTAAAATACTAATATTTCGCAGGAGTACTGTATGCCGGTTTAATGCTGACTGCAGACGGTCCCAAAGTCTTAGAATTCAATTGCAGATTCGGCGATCCCGAGACTGAAGTAGTATTACCGCTGTTGTCGTCGGATCTGTTTACAATTATGAAGGTACAATTGATTAGATTTGTTAGAAGTCACATTCATATATAACACAACATCGAAGATTTTATCTCTGCGTCGATATACGTTTTAATATATTTGATATGATTTTATTACAGGCCTGTTGCGACGGAACTTTAAGCTCGTCTCTCGTTTCCTGGCGCGAAAACGTATCCGCTGTGGGTGTGATTTTAGCGTCTCGCGGCTATCCGGCGTCCTCGTCCAAGGGTCAAGTCATAACAGGCACCGACGAGGTGTCGCGTAAACAGGACCACTTTGTCTTTCACAGCGGCACGGCCGTTTCGTCAGACGGCGAATTAGTAACCAACGGTAAATAGCGGCACGATAAAGGATATTCCAACAAATGCCTAGATAATTTTATAATTTATAATGTTTACAGGCGGAAGAGTTCTTATCACCGTCAGTATCGCGCCAACCTTGGCAATGGCAGCGGCTAGAGCTACCCAAGCTGCTCAGTACGTGTCGTTCGATGGGAAGCAATTTAGAACGGATATCGCGCATAAAGGGATCGCCAGGTGGGATGATTGATTTACAGACCGATAGATTAATATCTCGCACGAAATTAACGATTTATACGTTTCAGATCCATTTTGCAGAAAGGGCAGTTAACGTACGAGAGCAGTGGCGTGAGCATCGACGCCGGTGATCATCTCGTATCCGCAATTAAGCCAGCTACTTGCGCCACAAAGCGCGCTGGCACTTTGGGTGCCATAGGCGGATTCGGTGGTCTCTTCGATGTAAAAGCCGCCGGTTACAAGGATCCTATTCTTGTGTCGGGCACCGATGGCGTTGGCACCAAATTGAAGGTGAATGTCAAGTTCGAGGGAAACTGTTAGAACCAGCCTGCTCATGAGCGAAAAAATTTCTCTTCTTAGATAGCAATTGAATGCAAGAAGCACGACACGGTGGGCATAGACTTGGTAGCTATGTGCGTGAACGACGTCCTCGCGCACAACGCGGAGCCGCTGTTTTTCCTCGATTACTTCGCCTGTGGCAAGCTCGACGTTGGAGTGGCCACAAAAGTGATAAATGGGATTACCGAAGGTTGCAAGCAAGCAGGATGTTCCTTGGTAACAAAATATTCATTAATTAAAATGTTTGAAAAAGAAAGAATGTTTTTAAAAGCTGTATTAAATAAAGGGACAAAAATATCTGTCTCCACGAAATATTTACGTTATTTATTCGACCAAGCATTATATGAATATTTTCAGATCGGCGGAGAAACGGCTGAAATGCCAGACATGTATCCCGAGGGAGAGTACGACCTGGCGGGCTTCGCGGTGGGCGCGGTCGAAAAGGGCAATTTGCTGCCTCGCGTGAATGACATTAAGGAGGGTGATGTGATAATCGGTCTCCCATCGAGCGGCGTGCACAGCAATGGCTTTAGCTTGGTGCGAAAAGTTTTGAAACTCGCGGATAAGAAATACTCGGACGTCGCACCTTTCTCAAAGAGCAATCGAACGATTGGTATGAAATGTTTTTCTAAATTACAATAAGCTGCTTTTAATCAATATGAAGATGATACGAACGATCATAAGAAAGCACGTTACAAGACTAAATTCTGTACCATAGGCGAGGAACTGTTGGAACCAACAAGGATTTATGTAAAAAGCGTTATTCCTGCCTTGCGAACCAACCTGGTAAAGGGATTCGCGCACATCACCGGCGGCGGTCTTACGGAAAATATTCCAAGAGTTTTACCGGAGAACCTGGGTGCGACGTTAGACGCACAAAAATGGAATGTTTTACCAATCTTTAGCTGGTTAGCTGCAATTGGTAGGTTTATTGTCCACAAATCTGCATATTTCTATTTCTAAAAACTGCAAAATGCATAAAGTGATAAGTGCTAATCGATACATAATGCTTAAATTTTTAGGCGGAATAAGTAAGCACGAGATGCTAAGAACATTTAACTGCGGAATCGGCGCGATCTTGGTCTGCTCCGAGAAGGACAAGGTCGAAGTTTTGGCGAAACTAAAAGACGAAAATCCTGTGGTTATCGGAAGCGTGAAAACACATTACAGTAATTATAATTTGCTATGATACATAATTAATTACGTTGATTTATACGTTCGTGTTAATTGTGTTAACGTAGATGACCGGGCTAGAGTGCACGTAGAGAACTTTGAAAAGGTCCTCGAGCCGGAGATGAAACAATATATTCCCATCTTGGTTGCAACAATGAGCAAGCCGCTTAAGAGAGTTGGCGTTCTGATATCGGGTAGCGGCACAAATCTCCAGTCGTTGATTAACGCTACGCAGGATCCGTCTCAGCACATTGGAGCGGAAATCGTCCTGGTGATTTCCAACAAGCCCGGCGTTGAAGGATTGAAACGTGCTGAGAGAGCTGGCATTAGGACAGTGGTAACTAATACACTAATGTGGGCTGCGGATAAAAAGTGAAACGTGGGTTTATGTTCTTTCTATCATTTCTAATCCGCAGGTAATTAAGCACACCGATTATCCAAGCCGCGAAACTTTCGATGCCGCCATGAATGTGGAGCTTCACGCTGCCGGAGTGGAAATAGTGTGCCTCGCTGGCTTTATGCGAATTCTTTCGGAACAATTCGTGAAGCATTGGAAAGGAGCTCTGTTAAACATACACCCCTCATTGTTACCTTCTTTCAAAGGCGCGAACGCGCACAAGGATGTTTTAGCAGCGCGTGTGCGTGTGTCGGGCTGCACTGTACACTTTGTTGAGGTACGGCAGCCGAAAAATAACTTCTTTTTTTTTTTTTTTTAGTTTAATCGAACTAAAAAAGAAGATAGCTCTAACATCTTTATCTCGGTTATTAATGAATCATTATCGATCTTTCTGTTATCAATTAGGTTGACATAGATTCAGGAGCTATCATTGAGCAGGAAGCGGTGCCCGTCTTTCCAGACGATGAAGAGAAAACTTTGCAAGAACGCGTGAAGACCGCGGAGCATCAAGCCTATCCTCGTGCCTTAAAACATCTGGCGACTGGTCGTATAAAACTGAAGGAAGACGGCGCTCTTCACTGGAATTATTAGAGATCGCATGTACATACCTATACATATACCGGGTTTATAAAAAAAAGTACAGAAATTATATTTTTTTATACTGTTATATATATTAATCTTATTACTTATACATGTACAAATAAGTTACGATATCACATTTCTCTCATCCTCTAAGAAATTTTTTTACTGAACAAGTCGCTTATGAAATTAAATAAGTCCTGGGACATGCTCATATTCGAACTTTCGTGGCTAGTGTCCGCATATTTTTTGATATTTTTAGAGGGCGGTACTGATAACGCTTTCTCCGCGAACTTGTCCAATTTCACGTGAAGCATTTGCTTCTGAAGTATAGGTACTAGCAAGTTGTACTTATCAATTTTATTATTTATCTGCCTCGTCGTAGTCTTGAACTTTTCTAATTTGTCGCGCCACATCATTTCGTCTTTCGGAGACAACGGGAGCTCGCCCACGTCATTACGCGCCTCCGTCAATCTCTTCTCCAATTCCTCGGTCTCTTCCCTGATTTCCTTCGACAGCTGTATCCACTCCGGAGTGAATCCATTGTCTAACAGTATCTGCAATCGCGATCAATATAAACGGATGAGTTGATTACGTTCGCGAGTCATCGAAACTAACGTCCCGTACTTCTGTATTTCACCTGATTCAATTTATGCGTCACGAAATCAACGTAAGGATTTCTAGCGCTTGTAGCCTTCAGCGGCTTTCCCATTCCAGATAGATCGCTGAATTCACCCTTGCTCATCGCCTCCTGAATCAAGTCCTCCACCAGACGATCCATCCCGTAACGAGTTTTGATATCCTTGGCCTTCTGCTTGTCCATGCCGACCAACGTATTGCGCTCTTCGGCCTGCAGCTTCGTCAGCCTGTGCTCCATCACATTGTCGACCGCCTTCTGAGCCCTCTGTATTGTGTGCAGCCGCTGCCTTTTGCTCGGCGTGCCGATACCCACGTCGTAGGTCAAGTAATGACGATGCTGCGGCGCTGTGTGCTTAAAATAAAGACAATTAAATAGCCGGAATAGAAGATATATGAAGATACGTTTACACATCGAATATAGGCTACCTTGATATCGAACTCTTCCACTTCCAGTGATGCCGTTTCATCTCTCTGAGCGTTCCTGATTCTTCGAATCTCTCTATAAGCGCCTTCAATCTATCAATGAACAATCGCATGTGAAGCGGCCTCGCTTTACTTGTTTATCTCAATGAACGTAACTCTTGCGACGCGTTACCTCGGAAAATCTAACGGCATCGGCCTCCGGCGTACCGCTGTCCGGATGAAAGCGCTTCGCAAGATGAACGAATGCCAGTCTCAGGGTCTCGTCCTCGCAATTCTCCGCTACGCCCAACGTCTCGTACAGTTTCTATCGAACACGAGATTTAAGTTATTTCGACAGTATGTGAATTACATTATATATAAATACGAAATATATATTACTCAATATTTATATACCTTTGTGGTGAGCTTAGGGTTAACTCGATGCACGAACCTCTTGGACAAGACCGACTTGGCGGCGGATGACACGTGCGACAGATAAGCTCCCGGCTTGGACAGCCGATTCAGGAACTGCATGGTTTCCCGGCGCGTTAAAAACAATGTCACGTTGTAATTTCTGTACCCGCTGCGCGCGTTACATAATTTTCGCGAAATTACTTCATTGCATGCGCAAAATTAACCTCTGACTGTCACGCACTCGACACGCACCGAACGTCACCA
This sequence comes from Wasmannia auropunctata, assembly GCF_000956235.1. Lineage (NCBI taxonomy): Eukaryota > Metazoa > Arthropoda > Insecta > Hymenoptera > Formicidae > Wasmannia > Wasmannia auropunctata. The sequence continues at coordinate 1,224,205 of NW_012026892.1, forward strand.
CGTTGGCCACGTGACGAGGAGCGAGGAGATCGCGCCGGACTGGAGTTCGCTTGCGTCGATTGGCTAATCGTGAACTCGTGGTCGGAGCTTTGCTCCGCTTTGCTCCTTGATTATCCGAGAACAATTGGCGAATCAGTTGCAGCTTCGAACTTGTCCATCCGTGCTCCGACGGCGCTGACGATCGCTCTCGCATTAAAGCCATTAAATGGAAAATCGCGTTTATTTACTCGCCGCACATCCCGCATGCTGCTGTCACCTGTCACTCGCATTTAAAGTGCCAGCCACGGCACAATGAGGTTAGATCTCGTCGTTTTTATAACAATTATCTGCCTTTTGTGGGACCGGGACGAACGTCTGGCGCTCGCGAACAAAAGCGCCGTACCGGAGCAGGAGAAATACAGGCCCAACGGTCCGCGGGTGTTGTGTAAATTCTTGTGAGTATTCGCCGATGGACACTCCCCTGAAATGTTCCAACGAGACAAGTACATATATGTACAACGACTGTTTCTTGCAGACCTAAGGAATTCGTGGAATGCGAGGACCCGATTGATCACAAGGGAAACAAGACCGCCAAGGAGGAGACGGGCTTCGGTTGCGTCAAGGTGTGTCTATACGTAACGCAAGTTTTCCCTTCGTATAAACGTTCGTTAAATTTAGAAGAAACTCGATAAAAAACTTTTTTTTTCTCTATCATCACTGCGCAATTGCAACAGCTGTGAGGAATGCATGATTTTCCGACGGCATTCAGGTGTACCGGATTATTTACGATTGATGAATTAACAGTTTGGAGGGTCTCGCTACGAGGATGTGGAGAAGACCAAGGTATCCTGTTCAGCGCTGCCAGACATCGAGTGTGCCGGACCAAAGACATTCTTTCGCGAAGGGGTACCGTGCATAAAGTACAGCGACCATTACTTCGCGACGACCCTCCTGTACAGTATCCTGCTGGGTTTCCTCGGTATGGATCGCTTCTGCCTCGGGCAGACCGGGACAGCGGTGGGCAAACTGCTGACGCTGGGTGGCATGGGTGTATGGTGGATCGTCGACGTTATCTTATTGGTAACGAACTCCCTGCAACCCGAGGACGGCAGTAACTGGAATCCATACGTATAGCATTTTCAAGAGACCAGGGATCATTTTTTGTGATACAACTTAGTTTATATTTTTACGGGTGGCTCCTTGCGGGAGTGATCAGCTTACATTAGACGGTTCCCAAGTTCAACTTCTAATCGCCATCCCGCGCGTGTCTCGGTTTTGTAAGGTTTATTAGAAAATTGAAATTAAGCGAAGAAGTATAATTTAATTCTTATTTCGGGAATTTATCTCGTATTTAAATTACTATTACTTGTAAATAAATCGTTGTAATACGTTGAATATTAGTTTATACATAATTTCGAGTGCTTTAACGTGCAAAGAAAAAATAATTGTTAATTTATATTTACTTAAAAAACTACTAGGTTATAAGTAAGGGTAAAAAGAAACGATCGTGATTTAAATATAAGTACATAACTGTTTATAATTCATAATCATCAGGATGGTACAATTCACTGAGCAATCTATATACATAAGACGGTGCATTTCCACCTCTGAAAAAGAAAATAAACACATTTATTATTACTCGAGTTTAACACTAATCTGCATAATTAACAATCCTAACAATCTTACATGTTCGAGATGAATAATGTGACGAGGTCCGGTGGAACGTAATCGAACACCGGATTGTAAGCGTGTATCCGTTCCAGCAACGGTGCATTGGTACTGTCGATTACGCCGTGCATCGGCGAAACGTAGCAGTTGAAGCCATTGTGCTTGCCCGAGCAGTGATAGAGGGGCGCGAGCTTGTAGAGCGGCAGCAGAACCATCACTGGAACGGAATAATGCTTGGCGGCTTGCGCGACGGTGTGCGCGCCCGAGACCGCCCGGAGCCCGCCGTTCGCCATGACGGTGTGAGTGCCGATGATGACCTTGTTGACGCGGGACATCATCGCGAAGATCGCCACGTCCGAGATCAGCGTGGTCTTGATCTTCGCCTTGGCCAGATTCACCGCCATCTCCTGGCCCTGCAATCATTCGCAGAATTTTTTTCCCCCCTTTTGTATTCTCCTCTTAATTTTACTTCGAGTCCATCTTGAAGATAGCCATGAGTAGATATACACTTACGCTTAGCGATGGTCCGCCCTCGGCTACTATAACGTCGAAGGCTCTGGTAGCGGCGGCCTCCTTGAAAAATTCCTCCACCAACTTCGACTTACCGATGGTCATTATAATTTCGTTCGAGTGTATATGTTTAGACGCTTGTCGTGTGATGTTTTCTGAACTGTGAAAACATATTAAATTCGTTCGACTGTTAAAAAATGTAATCAAAAGATTACTAACAAATTCTATTATGAAATGATGCCAAGGTGAGAACAGCAAGGAGAAAATAAGTGTCTAAATTGAGCCAAAAATTGCATCTCCAATATCAACCACTCTATATCATGGACATTGCATTATTTTTATATCGTATGACACAGATATGATTCTAACTCACCATGTTTCCAATTCGGTTTCAAATTCGTTAATGTGTTCGATGAGGGAGACTTTGAGGGACGGTATCGAGACGTTGAAATCTATCTGCTGGTCATCCTCGGCAGTAAGAATCTTGTGCAAGGACTCCTGGGGATACGTCTCGTCCGTCTTGTTCTTCAATTTCGAGGTATATTCTTCTCTAATAATCTGCAATATCCTCCTTACCATGTTTCCGATACATGCTTCAAGAGGAAGCTCTTTGATCAGATACTTTCCGTTTCGCACGACAATATCCATCAAGTCTCTGGAAAATAAGTTAATCATGTAAGTTGATGCGAAAAATAGAAACAGAGATATGGTGTTTTCTATCTAGGCAAAATAAACACAAATGTTCAAACACGTGTTTCGCAACAATGATGCAACGGCTTTGAAATAACGATTCATACTTCGCTGTATTCCACTCTGTATTATTGATGATCTCCTTGAGCACGGAGATCGTAGCCACCACGATGTTGTGCGTGCCCTTAATTTCTCTGCAAAAGGGCAATTTCTCGTGAATGACTGCATTTCTCGTTCTCTTTTATTTCCTTGGAGGTTCAATGAAAATTATCTTACCCATAGTGAATGCTGTCTATCAGCTTTAGCACGCTCTCGTCAGCACGCTTAACGTCTTCTGGGCTTACGTCAATCATTTTTATCGCGTTCGAATAATTATATCCACCACAGAATATCTTGCTGTTCCAAAAATTCTCGAAGTTACTCGTGACTCGTGCAATGCGTCATGTTTTTTTCTCACAGCTGTTGAGACTCGAGAATGAGAGGAGCGTGGCACCTTCTGCGCATGTGCGGCGAATCAAGTAGGATGTCAGTATGGGTGCCAGTAGCGTAGCTGGATGCGAAAAGTTAAAAATGACAAGATTAAAATCATTCTACAAGTAAACAACTTTCAATATGAATCGATGTAATAAAAAAGAGGCTATTAAAGAAACAGCTCTATTTATTGAATATTTGCTTAATTCTCAGGTAATTTTTACAAGAAACAAGATGCTCAAAGCGTGTACTTTAAATAGGTTTGTGCTGGCAATTTGGAGCAATCTCGACCAAGCTAACTTAATCGACGATTAATATCGGCAAAATCGTTTGGAACAAAATTTCAAACATTTCGTTGTTTCTTCCTGCATGTTAAACAATAAATGATTCTGTCAATATTAAAATAGTATTGCTCGATAAATTGGTCGCAGATCATGGACACAAAAGCATAAGTTGTCGCTCCTGAGTCGACTAACCTAACTTAAGTAATACATATAATGTATATAAATGCTTCAAGATATCGCCTTTCAATCACCGACCATAACATAACCTCTGTACCGGTGTACCACACATGCCATGCCATGTGCGCTATATAACCTTAAATCTTGCGAGAAGGTTGAAGGCGCTATAATTCACCAGCCGGTGGAGTAAAAGGGGGAGAGGGGAAGAGTGTACCACACCATCCGTACCGCCACGTGCCGGTTATCCTGACTTGGATTTTTCACCGTTGCTCACAGAAAAACTTTGATTTATTCGCTGCACTAAGCTGCATTAGGACCTTTCTTCTCACTGAACTCCAAATATTTATCTGTTTCACTTCAAATACAGCGTGTACGCTGGTGGCTTCAATTAGAAATAAACACCTATGTCCAACGAGAAAATTGCTGAAAGCCATGCACTGGGGGAACTTGTCTCCGACTACAAGAACCCGGCAATCAAGTGGCACCAGACGGACATCACGGTTGTCATTTGTATTCAGTTGACCGACGTATCCGATTACTACCTCCGAATCGAGGACAATTGCTTGCAGTTTAGGTAATTAGATCTGCGCTATAGGAAGCTAAGAAGGAGTAGCAGCGCGTTTGAGGTAACAATTCTAATTTGTCAAGTGTTGTTGCAGTACACAGACAAACGGAGAGAAATACTACCTCGTTTTGCACCTGTTTGGGTCGGTGGTAGCGGAGAAGACAGTGCACAAGAATGTCGGCAGGGTGATTAAGATCTATCTTGTAAAGGGTCTCAAATGTATGGTGTTAATATTTTTCCCGCTGTAAATAATTTATCTCCGTGAAAAACAGAACTTATATCTTGTCTCTCCTGTTTCAATAGGGTTTCCATGGTTGAGATTGACCCAGACCAAAGAAAAGAGTTCACTTATATTGTACAATCCGGATTATATACATGATCCGGATATATATGATCCGGACTATATATATAAGACGAATCCCATTCAACAGCCTTACGACAGTAAGAATAATTTATTTTTACACTTGTATCTTCACGAGATGCTCGGCTTATTTGCAGAACGAGCAGAGACGAGTATTCTCTTTTTCTACACTTCATTCACATGTATTCTCTCTTGTTTTATAGCAGAAAGATTCCCACGATACAAGCGCGAGCATAAGATAGACTATATACTGCCTGATGTGCCGTCCAGCGACGAGGAGGAATCTGAGGATGAATACGACATAGACTTCTTCGCTTAATACCTTTCTATTAACTGAATTTAACTCTGATGTACATATTTAATGTTTATTGTATGAAAAACGAGAAACTTTTGATAATTACTTTTTACAGTTTTTACTGCAGTGCTAATTATATATCTTATTACAATATTTATTGAAGATGTACACAGTATATAATATTAAAATATACCATATAAGATTTTTCAATTTAAAACAGTCAGGAAATAATAAATAAGGCACTAAAAGTCTAACACGCAGATCTTGATGCGTAAAACAATTTTTATATTCAAATATGTAGTTACATATCCATATACAAAATTTTTCCTTCCGTACGTTTCGGCCTCCTTTAGGTTTTCTTCAGCGATAAAAGATACAATAATATTTCATAATAATAAATTCTTCCGCTACTCAACGTCAATAAGTTTCGCGGTGTAGAAAAAGTTCAAATACGTTATATCAATAAATTACGTATTAAAATTTTGTACATGGATGTAACATATTTGAAGATAAAAAAATTGTTTTGCACACAAATTCTGAATGTTAAACTCTTAGTGTCCGATTTATTATTTTCTGAGTATATTATATCTTTTGAATTTTTTGCAACAAGATTTTAAACACACAGCTTTTCTGTGACAATTAGCGAATCGGAAATAATTGTCTTATATTAGGATTTGGTAATTCATTGACAATTTTCAAGATCGAACTTCTTAATCATTATTTGAAGCATCTAATGTATCACTATATAGTGTACAATATAAGCTTAAAACAGCCTAAAGTATATGATTTTTATGTTTGTTAAATCGTTTTTATTTTCATGATTTAAAATGATATTTTTTAACAAACGTAATGTTTTGTTGCATAAAAAACATAATATTTTTACATATCACAAAAGTTAATGTATTTATAAAATAACTACACTTTGTTACAAAAAAACATTTTTTTTCTGTCTCCGAAATGCGACGATATGGAGCACATTTTGTAAATTTCACAAAAAGTCTAAAATTCGAACAGTCATACTTGAAAAAAAATTGTACGGTCATTAAAATTCGTTTGAAAGCTCTTAAATGATACTTTCAGATGCCGTTGAGTTTATTTAGAAATCAGTTTCCGTTGCTTTAAAAAAAAAATGTTAAAAGTGGCCAAAATTTTTTTTACCATTTTTATTCCAATTTACTAAAAAGTCTGACGTGCCAGGCAAATTCTTCAAACGGCATCGTGTTCAGCGCGAAAAAATCTCCGAGAAATGTATAGCAAATATGTCGCACTTCGGAGAGAATTTTACTTAACAGCGTTATTTAAGGATTATCATTTACAAAATTGTATCAAATGTCATAAAGATCAGATGTCATGAAATTAATGCGTCGTCTTCACATATCTCATTTCGGAATATTCAAGAATATTTAACTGTGTTTTCATCAAAATATTGTGCAATAAATAAAATCTCAAAGAGTTTTATAAAATGTACGTCTTATATGTACTTATTTATTATATGTGGAATGTCACTAAACTAAGTTGACTGAAAATTGCATAATTATTCATATGAGTACATTTTATAAACATATCTTTGGCATAGCTTTGAATTTCTATTCAAAATTATGTTATACAATTTTGTGCTAATCTATCTACAAATATTTTGATGGTAACTACTTGATGATGGTAACTACTATAAAATAACAATAAAACACGCTTGAAAATTACGTCCTTTTCGAATCCAGCATCTTGCTAAAACCATCTAATTGTCTAAAATTAAAACGATAATACCAGGAAAATTTGTTTATAAAAGAAACGGTATTTTTTCGACTAATTGTAAGGAAATGTATATTATTGTATTTGTATAACGAACGATGTTATATTACATACTGATTTCATTTAAATGTTCCTAGGTTTTATCACATAAATCATGACTAACTGATTTTACTAAGCATGCATGATAATCCTTTATAATACAAAAAGATATCATTTTACTGAGGTATTGTTTTACAATAATATGTGCGAAGTAAGAAATTAAAAAGGAAACTTTTGTATAATAAAATAAAAAATGAGACTGTTATACATTAATAATAAATAGAATTGCAACAGTCATAATGTTTTACATATCTCGCAAAATGGTTTATAGAATGTCTACAAAATTTGTATTGCGTGATGATTGATAACGAATTATATTCGTTATGTCAGAATAAATAACATTGTGTTTATAATCGTATGTGCACAATGGATTAATTTCCCAAACTTTAATATAAACAAGATTCAGCTTATTTGATTTTTTATTTTTATATTAAATTTATATTAGACGTTTCCATTAACTCTTTTATACATCTGTTCGTAGAACTAGCCATTAGAATCTATCAACGTTTATTCAAGGTTGATGTAATTTTGATATATTCAAATGTTACGACAACGTATGCGTGATTCTAATTAGCGGCAACGGAAGAACGCATAGTATCTCTTCGCGGTATCGCTCCGCAAGATAATTTCACAGACTGTGTTTACTGCAATAATTACTTATTATGGGCGCGGTGATGAAAATTAAAATATGCAATGATGTATTGCATCGTTTGCACTCAACTTATCAGATATGGCTTAATTTCATTAATATTGATATAACATTTTTTTTGTACAACATAGATGTCGGACGCGATATATACAATCCAATTTGCAATACCACTCAACATATCGCATTAAGATGGCTGCATATAAACGTATTTTATTTGGCTAGCAATCCTCTAATGACAGTCTTTGATTTATATTATCGACTCTTAGCTTCATTTCCCTGAGAATATCTACGGCAAGGTCGTCGACAGAGGTGTACCGTACCTTGAAGAAATTAAATATATCTACGAGAAATTCGATTACTTGTTCCCTAAAGTAAAGACAAGTGGAACGTAGACTCTCTTCGGAGCCCAGGAATCCCCAAATGAACATCGGCGAGATTTGCTCGGAGATGGAATAGAAGTGCGCCAAGAAGCCCTGCTCGTATTTCAGCATCTTTCTTTTGCCCTGCAGGAAGGACCAGAGCGTCGTTCCTATCGCCTTTAAAGATAATCGGCGAATTAGGGTAAATAAAAATTATAAGATATAAAAAATTATATTCGCATAGTTCACGCACAGTTTCCCGAAAACTGGCGGAGATCCATCTATTCTGAACTATAGCTCTGACGGTCTGCGGCGGTTTCTCCACATCCTCGAACGCGTCTAAGAGTATGAAATCAATGAGCACGTCGTAGAAGTTCATGCACTTGACACCTCGGGCGGCCAATTCCTCCTCCATGATGCTGTGATTGCGCGGCTCTTGCAGGAACTCCAGCATGCGCTCGTAATACATCAAGTAGTCCTTCGGATCCTGCAACGTGAAAATTTTTTTCCCTTAACGTCGGGCAATTCGCTTCATAACACTCTCATTTTACGTTTATTTATTCAGTTAATATTCTCACCCTATCCGCGTACATAATTAAATCGCTAATGACTTGACGACCCACGTCAACTATATACGCCGCCGCCGTAGGTAAATTAAATAATTTTGTATAGGCTTGACGCAGGCAGTACACCTTCGCTAAATATTCCACGTCCGATCCACACTTCACGAGTTCCGTGTGTAGTCTCCTGTAATATATAATTCCATGTCATATCCATTACGTGGGGATGAAGATAGGCTGACAATTAATCAATTTACCTGCAAGGAATGCCTTTATCCTCATACTGTTTCAGAGCAGCATGATAAAGCTTTTGCCTCTCAAAATGTGGAAACAATTCTGAGAATTCTTCGAATTCGCGCAGATCCGCAACCTGAAGTATTAATTTTAATAATAATTAAGTTAATCTATCTATTTTCCTTCGATATCAAGAGAATTATTTGGGAACAGCTTGTAGTTATTATTATTATAAAACAATTGCTCATTTTTTCAGAATCGTATACTGCACGCCTTGCATGCGTTAACGTGCCACAGCCGCATCCATTTAATCTCTCACACACGCTATCGAACAGAACAGTTTATCTGTCTCGTGCACAACTCACCCCGTCACGTGCAGATTCAAACGATTCGGGCGAGGATGCGGCGTCAGCTTTATCCCTGATGCCAGATATCCGCGTCCCGATGTTCGAAGGTTTGTCGAGGCTGTCCTCGCTGTCGTTGCGGAATAAAACGGAGCGCTGCGCGTGAGGGAAGGGGAAAAAGAAAGTAGATAAATAAATAGAGACGAAGAGCAGAAGCTGCATACATCGAGGATACTTCCTTCTTCTTTCTTTTTTACGGCGCCTGCTCTCTGTCGAGAGTTAAGACGGCCAATACATCGAGGATATACATGAACGGATCGCAGCTCTCTCGCGATTGATGTACGCCCCCGATCTCCCCCGATGAATCGCGAAATTGTATATTCGAAAACTCAGATTGCTTTCAGAGAAAGTCATGCACTTCCTATGCTATTAACGTTCCGCAACAATTCCCGGCGCGGTGGCTGGCGTCAGGTCAAGTGACTCGTTGCGCTAATTACCCCCGGGGCGGCCGTCATTTAAATTGGATTAATTTCCCCCGCATTTTTTTACCGGGCCGGTAGAAGGGCAATTGATGAATGCGACAGAATGGAATGGCATCGGGTGATCGTCCGCCCGGTCCGTTTATCTCGCGGAGAACGGGCGGTGGTCTCGCCGCGCGCCGGATCGAAGACCACCGAATCTCGTGATCGCGCTGAGTCAGCGGGATTAAGTTTTGTATATGTGGATTGATGGATGCTTGGTGAGATACCGTACTTGATCGAGGAAGAGCAGCTCCGCGTGGCTCTGGATCTCGTAGCCCATGTCGAGTAGCTGCTGCACGTCGCCGGTGAACGCCGCGTCGGCTTTCGACGGCAGTGCCAGGGTGTCGTTGCCGAGGGTCGAACTGAACGCGGTGAGCGCGTCCTCCCAGCAGTAAAGGGCCTTCTCCAGCGCCTCGAGTCCTGTCAAGCGAGAACGACGTCAGTTTATCATGGTGGACGAAAGATTGGGGCCGTGGTTATATCGGAAGAAAAATATAAGCCGTAAACATAGCACTCTCGTTCTCTTCAGACATAAAAAAAAGTAATCTGAAAACTTTAGGGGGAAACGTAAGCGGACTTTAAGTTATAGCCTCAGCGGGAAAATATGTATATAAGAAAGAAACAATAACGAGAATTAATGGGTGTTACGGTCAGTGACAGAAAAGCTTAAGAATCAATCCACTTGTTAATCTAATCGTGATAAATGTAATTCTATATTATTTCATGGTGTATACAAAAATAAGATTAGGAAAATTAAATATACAAAGATAAGATTAGGAAAATTAAATATTTACAAAGATAAGATTAGGAAAACTAAATATTAGGATATTGAGGTATATATTATTTTAATACATATTTTCTGGCGCGCAGGAATTCGAGCCCAGTTTCCAGCCAGTCGGAAGAATATACCTTTCCCCTCGCGCGCAGGTAATTACGCTTTTTTCTAGAAAATTAACGAGTCCGAAATTAATGTCGACCTGTACGTGCATGAGCGATTAACGGTAAAAAAAAAAGCGAGGGACAGAGGGGAGATATCGCTACACTTGAGGATTTCAGGGATTCGAATTCCGAGTCGGTGACGCCACTCTCCCTTTATTCAATCTTTCGTAAGTCGCCGGAGAACGTTCACCAATTTGCCAGAACGGAAGTCCGACACGCCGCGTTAATTCAGAGAGTCGGCCTCCCCCTCCCTCCTCCTCTTCTCACCCTACCTAATGTCCCGAAGGCTGGTCCATCATCATTTTCAATCTGTGCCGTTTACCGTCTCACACCGCGACAATTATATACAATAATATACATATAACAACAACGACTCGACGAAACTGGGACAGATACGCGCGAGATCGATATCGTGACGATCTCTCGCGTGACAATTGACTCTTCGAAACTCATCGCTTAAATGATTGCCAATCAGTGGCATAACGAATCTCATGGGGAACGTTTGATAAACTTATCGTGATACAAGTCCGCCGAGTATCGCGGCGAGATCGTTAATGCGACAATATGACGCGACAAGCCAATCGCGATGGATCTTCTCTTTCTCTCGAAATTTAATTCCCGGTTTTCTAAGGAAAGTCAAGTCCGTTTTGCAGGGTCAGTGTTTTATCTCGAATCTCTTCGGACGAACGGATTCGAGATTGTCAGATTCGTTTCTATCGCGTGTCGTAGATATCGACTGTCTAAAAAAAGAATTACTTAATTGGAGAGAGGGAGAACAAGAATCTCGACCGAATCTTAGAGTGACTTTGATTACTCAAACTTCAATCAATTTAATTCAATAATTAAGTCATCCAAGTGATACTTATATTACACGGAAAGAATTTCCTTTTAAAATTTACCATGAAAATTTTGTTAATCGTGGGACAGCATAGTATTTCGACAAATTTTACAGTACATTACAATAAATTTTACTATGCACTACAATAAATTTGTTGTAGTATATATTAAAAAAAATAGTAAAAATTATATAAAATTCGTATCAAAATACCATGTAGTCCTACAATTAACATGATTTTCAGGGTAAATTTTAAACTAAAATTCTCTCCGTGTACTTTAATAACATGAAACAATTATTGTTTTGTTATTTAATATTTAGGAAAAAAAGATTAGATTAGAAACTAATCAACTAAAAGAATTACATAGTTAGAAATTTTGGTTCAAGCCGGGTTCTCTCAATTGAGGTTAATCAATAATTGAGTTAATTAGAGTTTGATCGAAGTCGCTTTTAGGTACTTTGACTTATTGACGAATTCGTAGCTGAAATTCACGCCGAGAAGCAAATCGGTGATTCGATCTTCGAAAATGGATAAGACATTGATCGCTCGGCAGAGAAGTCTTCGACCGCGCGGCGACGCTAATTTTCGTCCTCGGCTTTAATTTCGGGGAGGGAGGTGGGAGAACATGCATCTGTCCCTCCCGCATTCGCGAGAGAATGCACGATGTGCGAGACGTGTCCCGGTTTGTTTGCGCGGCACGCTCGCGCCGGGCGACATAAAGATCGCATTCCTGAAATTGAGCGAGGAAACGGAGAAGGCCGAAACACGGCAATGCGTGTTCCGTATTGCGCCACTTTGCTCCAATAATTTCGTCCAGCCGGGTGCTCCTCTCGAAACGAACGATCGTCTTCGACTTTTGTCACGCGTGTACAAATATTAAATCAAAGTTAAACGAAAAAAAAAAAAAAAAATTATCACATGCAATTCCTTTCTAGTATTTTATAGACAAATGCGAGAATGTAGGTACGTGGTCATTCTTTCTTCCCCTACTTTGTTCCCCTTACATCTGTAATAGCATTCCTCCACCCTGCATCCCTGTGGGATTCATCTTCATTCCAGATCAGATCATAACTCCAAAAGGATAAAAGGATATTTTAGAAGCGGCGTACGTATGTTGCGGATCGCGTCAGGGTTTAACAACCCTTTCCGCTGCAGAAAACTCCGCCGGAGCCTCATCCGTCGAAGCGCCGGGTGAAGTTTTCTCCCGAAAGGGTTAAACCCGCCGCACCGGTGCCCAGTCATTACGCAACCCCCGGGACGACCCCGAAGGGGTCGTAAGACGTCGGGAGATGCCCCCCGGAGAAACGCGGCAGTGCGACGCCGTTGCCCACGTCCGGCGTCAATAATATACCCCCGGAGTGACGTAATCGTCGGGTCGACCGGTCATTGGAGGATGCGTCATCCAATGGTGAAGGGTCGATAAGACACGCGCGCGCGCGAGCGACTGCCGCCTTTGAAGCACGCGCGCGTTTTTTTCTTTTTTTTTCTGCGCCGAATGAAGCAATTAACTTTATTTAAATGTACACATTTGCATCGCGAACCACCTGCTCGTCGCATTCAAGCATCTATGTGTAGCGCTAAAAATATAGTTTCTCTGTGAACTTCACCAGAAGCAAAATGCGCTCGTCCAGGGAAAAACACGCGTTGCTAACGCGCGAGTCGTCGCTAAAGCGCGCGCACGTTGCGCAGGGGGTGGCGATACGAAATTCTCAAGGGGACAATCGTCGGAATTAAACATTACGGGTTTCGTACGCTTCCCCACGAGCTGGACGTGGCACCCCAACTTTCATTCCGTATCGAGATTAAACCACGCCTGGATTAACTTCATGAATTAAACAAACGTTAACGTTCGAACGTTATATCCAGAGGTGGCAAAACACGATCGTAAATGCGAGCACTATTGCGTTATAATTGTTAGATACGTTTGTCATTAAATGTATTTTCCATCTCCTCTGTCCCCTTCGCAACGAAACGCTTCGAAGTTTCCCAGAAAAATGGCCGTAGCTCGCGACTTTCCTGTTTCCTTCAGGATTCGAATGCGAGAGAATTTTGATCCTGCGGATCGTCGATGCGCGCGCGGACCGAACGGGAGCGAGCGAGACCACATGCGTCCACGTTGCTGCGCGACAAGGACGAACGTGAGTCCAAGTTGAGAGGGGAAGCGGAGAGCGCTCGTCGGCGTTTCGCGCCGCGCGCTGGCGTCAGTTACTCGGCTACGTTCAGACGGTGCCGTCATTCGTTCGCCGCCGATTGCGCAGCGTGCTCGTGCTCGTGCTCGTGCTCGCACAGCGATATTTCCGCGCGTACATACACGCACGGCCGTTGACACGCGGAAGACACGCGCGACTCGCCGACCGAGAGAAGGATCGTGCTCGTAGGATGATCGTCGTCGCGAGGCCGTAATCCGCGATCCAGGAAGTAAAGAGAGATTTTTCCGGCACAGTGCCCCTGGCGATTTTTACCTCACGCGCGTTATTTGGATTAAAGTAGAATTACCGAGACGAGCGGCGAACCGAAGACGGGAATCACGGTGAGTATGCAAGAGTCCTGAACGATTTTTTTTGTTCTCGAAATCCCAAAATTTCTCACACAAAACTACCCCGACGAATGTCTCGTTTTCCCTCTGCTTTTGTCGTAAACAGGAGAATTCTATACATTTCTATATAATCCCTTTAACGCGACCAGTGTCTGCTTGACACATATAATTCCGCGTGCAACGCAGTTACAATAAACGCCATTTAAAACTCAACAGAGGTTTGGTGTTTTGTAGTTTCTAGCAGTTTCTAGCTTTTTGTCGAAAGGTTTTACCGTTTCCCCCTCCCCTGCAGTGTGACCATAACGTTCTTTCCACGCGTCCTTTCCGGGCGGTCCTTTCTAGCTTCGGCTTCCCCATTCTTTTGTCCTTTTAATATCGCGTCAATAACAAATATACCGCTACCGTCTTTTGTTTTGAAATAATTACGGCAGATTTTTGCAAAAATGTATACGAATCCATCCCTTTCGATTTCTTTCCATTTTCGTCGACGCGTCAACGGGGGAGATTCCGAACAAATCTGTACACTTGATAAATTCGCTAGCAGAGAGACGTTATGCGCCGGCGGTTCACTTCAGGTTGGTGCACTCTCAGGATGACGCAGGAGAAGGCGATACTCGCGTGTAAGACCATAAGAAACCGAATTACTTCCCCAGCATTCCGCAACGACGGGGCCGCGGTTCCTTTGACCCTCGCGAATGGGGACCATCTCGGAATAGATCAATAGAATCGATTGCGGCCGCGCTTAACCCTCCAGGAAAAGAAAATGGGTGGGATCGCATTGTTTCCCTCTCTCTCCCCTTCGTGAAGGGGGGGAGGGAGGGGGGGAGAAACGCATCCATCGTGAGAGATCGGGGGATTCGCGAACAATACGACCAGCCGCGGGCAACACCTGGGCGTACCTTGTATGTTATTGCGCAACAATTCACAACAAACAAAAATCGAGTGCACGAGAATGCGCGCGCAGAGAAATAATTCTGGGATCGAGGCGAGAACGGAAATCGTCATTGGAATTAATATTTAATTCAAGATTCCACCCTCTCCCTCCCTCCTTCCGTTCCCTCGAGCTCGTAGATGCTTGAGCATCTGGAGCCGCATCGCGGTTGCGTCGACTTGTGTACGCGGCCCTCTCCTCTGTAGGCGCGGGATTTAGGCTTTCGCCTCTATATGGGGGTCAAGTTCAGGGGTCGATAGCTCGGGCCGGTGGTGGTTCCTGGCGGTGTTACCCTCGAATAAAAGTGAACGCCGCAGCGGCACGTAAAGTGCAGCAGCAGCGGCGACTGCGGCGGCGGTGGTGGCGGCTGATAGCAGCCGGCCGCCACACAACGCCGATAGCCGGCAGATCGATGGAGGTGCCTGGTGAACTTGGAAATTCCCCTAGCACACGCGCACTTCCTCGTCGTTCTCTTTCCCTCAGCCTCTTTCCGTCTCTGTCTCGTCACCTTTCCCGTTCACGCCGCCACGGTGCACGAGGAGATAACCGCACGCTCGAGTAAACGCGTACACGGCCGATTGAGAAACGGGTTATCTCTTCGCGAAGTGTGCCCGCTCGCGCACGGCGCGGGATGATTCACAATCGCCTCGGGGACGTTTATGTACAGGGTGTCCTAGAAAAGGGACGTTCCTCCCTTGAGAAATTCGAGTCTCGATGAGCTTCTCGTCCCGAAAA
>NW_012026892.1:1239716-1315600 GCF_000956235.1 Wasmannia auropunctata
TCGATTAATCTTATCAATTTTCTTCGACACTTCCCATCGCGCGACATACAATTTTATCAATCAAGTCCAATCTCCTTCGGGAACGATATCCAAGGATAACCGGTCGCCCCCCTCTTCGCGTTCCCTCNCCTTTTTTCCGACTCGCTCTCTTGTACTGCATGAAAGAGGACGCTTCCCGTCGCGTGACTAGAGGTCGTGATACACAGCCGCGGGATTAATATACACCGCGAAGTTTCCGCGATAACAATTGGCGATTGCGAAATTCCTAATATTATTGCATTAGAGCCAATTTATATATCGTATATACAATAGTGACGCACGCCGGTATTCCAGTCCGTTATACGCATGTTACCTATATGTAACGGATGCGCTGAGTAACGTATGACTCTTTCAAGGCGAAACTCGGTAAACGTTCTCGCATTAGCGATATGTCACGTGAGTCACGTCCTGATATTTACCTTATAATGGCAAAAAAAAACAGAAAATAAAAGAGAACGCGGGATGTCGTTGATCCTCGCCTGAGGGAAGGGCAAAAAACGCGCCGCTGCGAACTTTATTTCGCGCGATATTACCCGCGTTCGTAGTTCGGATTAAGCACTTCGTCTCTTTTTTTTTCACGGAACTCGCCGTATATAATTTCGTTTCTCCGGCGGCGGCGGCGGTGACTCGTGATTGACGTATAGGAATTGCGGAGATTTTAAACTGCGAGACTGTTACATCATGTTGCGCTACCGAGCGTTTTTCCGCTAATAATATAATCGGATACCTGTTCCTTGCCTCTCGTCGATTTCCCTTTCCTTTCTCGTCCCGATCATAAACACCGCCTCCGTGCACTCGCTCGGGATTATTATTTAGAAATTTTCGCGTCGCGTTACGTTTACATCGTTATCTAGAGCGGAATTTATTTTTCAATTAAATATACACCGCGTTACGACCGCATGATAGTGCACTCGTTTAGAATGACAGATGCGTTACACGGTGCAATTACATGCGAGTATGCTTTCAACGTAATTAATCGTAGGTAGCCGAGCCAGGGTGTAACCCGATTTTCGAGCCGAACGTGTATGAGAACTCTCGCGTACATAATACTACACCTTCGCCGCGAAATATGATTTGCGATGTAACGAGTGACCCCGATTTACCCGTTTGATTTTCGCTCTACGAATCTCCCCGTCGAAGCCGTGCGTGTGTGCACGTTACGCGTTACATTATATTACATTAAATACCCAGGCACTTCGTTAAATTGCGAGTGTAAATGAATATTGATAATGTACCACGTTCCACATCAAAAGAGGGGGCTTGAAGGAGGGAGAGGGGGGGGAGAATATTAAATTTCCCACAATCATAATATAATAATTACCTCCGCGACCGCATTCGTGGTCAGGATGTTACGCAATCCCGAACGCGAGAGGGTAGAGACTTTTTCTCACGGAAGCGATCCTCGTTGACTCGATACCTACTCCTCGAATGTGCAAGAAACGTCAACAATGATAAGTCAATGACGTCGAGACTTTCCTCGGAAAGTTATTGACTTATCACTGTTGACATTTCTCGCGCGCTCTTTCGAATCTCCAGTATACAATTAATACGGTCAAGTTACGGTCGCCACAATCGATAATCGGCTCTCTCTTTAAATTATCACCGCCGTTGAAATTCATCGCGCTTTTCCACTCTTCCTTCTTCCCGTTCGCGCCAAAAATACACCGCGGAAGGGAATTTTTTTCTTCTTCTTCGAGAGAGAGACCACTCGCCGCCGCAGGTGTGTCGTCGTCTCACGCGCGCGAAAAAACTTTCTCGCCCAACGACGCGTCGATGGATGCAAATTGCCGGCGTAACGAGATACGCGATCACGTTGGATATTAGGTAATGGTGGTGCCCGCCCCCGGATCGGAGGAGGATGCCCCTCTCTCGGTGCCCCTGATGAGGCTAATAAAACTGACATCGTTACACGCCCCGGCCGCGGCGCAACGAGCCTTTAACCTACACCGACGTTCGTTCTGATTTTCATAATCTGATGCTCGGCATCGTCGCACGCTGTTGTTTCTGCCGCCTCTGCATTTCTTTTTCTCCTCATCTCGTCTCCCGTGTCAGAGTGCGCCTTCTCTCCTCCTACCCCCTTCACCGAATCGACCAAGTATGAAGGACATTCTGGAATCTTTTTCTTCTTATTTCATTAGAACGCCGTCGGCTAATCTAGATGCCTTCGTCTAGGAGGGTATTAATATTCCCAGTATCCTTGGTACGACGCAGAGTCCGCGGGCGGCTCGTGTATTCTCCGTTTAGCGGCGCATTCAATGCCAAACACAGGCCATGCGTGTGTGTGTGTATGTATGTGTGTTTGTGCGAGTTACATCCCGATAAAAATAAACGTCACGTTTGACATCGCGGTACGGTATGATACGAGACGAAAATCAATCGACCGCGTTTAATTTAATCCGTTATTATTTTTAGGATTCCCCCCCTCTTTCCAACTCGTTACTTCATAACGATTACTCCGGCTACTGCGTTGTAACTTACTTCGCGAGTCCCACCGCCTCTTCGTATCACATTTTCCTGCCGTGTATTTTAATATAATTCATATCTTTTTTTTCTTTCTCTTTGCGCGACTCTGTTTTCACCGGTATACTGTATTCGGGACTTCATTTCGTTTCTTAGTTCCTCGTAAAGGATGTGTACGCGGAACATAAGTAAACGCCATCAATTCATTCGTAATAAAGGCCTACGTGATTATGGAGCCGCGGAAGATAAAATCGTATACCGTGGTAAGCCACCTCTCTCTCTCTTCCCCTTGATGCTCGCCTAGGACATGGGCTTCGTCGTAAAGTAGACCGATGGAGGTCACGCCGCACTACGAAAGCCACGTCATCGGCCGCGAGAGAAGCTCTACGGGACTCCGGTATATTTCGATGAAGAAACTCGACGTGATACAAACGCGCGATCGTCCTTTTTGGGGGACGCCCCCTCCCCCCTTCGTTCCCTCTTACTCGTGCTTGTATTCCGAGCTGGATAACGGAAAACAGTAATTGTTTTTTTTTTCTTTCCGGCCACGATCGCCGCGCTTTTTTTTTCGACCGGGACTATTACGGGCCGAATAAACACGAATAAAATAAATCGGTTCGTGATGATGCCTCGCGTGAGCGCGGTGCGCCGGTTCGGTTAATTAAATTCTCTCGTCAAAGAGAAACTCCACTCGCGAGGCATCTTCTCTCGTCAAGGAATGCATTCTGGACGATGCATCGGGTCGATCGGAGTTTCCACCGATGGAATGCGAATGTTTATTTGTCCGATAAAACAAGCGTAGCTATGTTAACACGCCGCTCTCTTGGCTATTTGATTTTCCCGAACATACCATGGATAGGCCTTATCTATCCCCGTGGATAGAGATAGGAGATGCAGTTGGACAATAAAGGGAGGAGGATGTATTTCGCGACAATGGAACAATCAACGTAATATCGCGACGATCACAGAGAGAGAGAAAGGAGGGGGGAGAGGGAGAAGCTTGAACAGCGGAGAATCGCAGTTAAGTTTTCGATATGCGGCGCGATGTCGCCGGGGGCAATCGAGCGACGGAAATGACTTTAACAATGGCGACATATATATAGAGGACTGTGGTCTCTGGTCGCATAGATGCCCTTGACAGTGACAGATTGCGCGCGGGATACGGAAGGCGGGGGAGTCATTTTCCGCCCCCGTCTTGCGCCGATCTTGCGGAGGCGGGTAACTCCGACGACGTGGTTAACGGTATCGTCCTTTTGCGCCGACGTTACCTGACGTATTTATCGATACCGGTTGTTAATTAGCCTCTTAAAGCCTTTGCCTCCCTCGCGACCCGCTGCGCCGAGGCTGCCGAGAGAACGAGATAATGGGAGACAATATTGTTCTCTCCAGTCTGTGTTTCGTCCCTCCCTCCTCCCGGAGATTCAGAATTAATCGGCTCCCGACTAAAGATTCTCCGGACCATTGCTCTGCGGTACGGATAGGAGGAACACGGGAGATATTGCCCGTTCTCGAGGTCAATGCGAAACGTTATCGATTTACCGTTCGGCCTGGCGCGCGCGATGGCCTTCGAGCACGGAAACTGCAGTGAGAAAACTCATCAAGCGTTTTAATTTGCAACGATCGGTCCAGAGAGAGAGAGGGGGGGAAGTGAGGAGACGTGCGTCGCTAATTATAATACCGAGATCCAAGAGAGAGAGAGAGACGAGAGGAGGGTTCCACGGTCAATTAAGTCGCTCTACCGTTTTACGTTTCGCAAGATTTTTATTGGTCGGCGCACGTTAGAAAGCGCACGGTTCCGTATACACAGAATTCCTCGCGGTCGATTTTTCCTTCGTCGGCTTTCTCGGCGCGATTTGAAGTGCACGGTCAACACGAATCCGGCCGGCCGGTCGGCCGGCTGCCCGGCCAGCCGACCGGCAAGAGAAGGTAAATACCCGCAGGGCGCGATGACGTAAGACGATAAGAGCTGACGTTACGTTTTTCTTCATGGTAACGAGAACCAGAGAGCTTGTATTTCGCTTGACCACTTGAAATATTCTCGTTCCTCCTTCGACGACACGGCGAGAAAACGCATAGTGCGAGAACTCGCTTCGAGCGGGCGGATATCGTCGACGTGCGAAATTTCCTTCAAATGCAATTTTCTCTCGAGTCACCGCTTCAAGATGTATATATATATATATCAGTACGAAGTATTTGATATGAAAGTAAAGAAAAAATTAATGAATCTTAAATTTTTGAAACCAAAAATGGAATGATTTTAACGCGAAACTCTCTAAAAGTGAATCAGTGAAACCATCACTAATTTTCAGTGTATGTCATTATTTTCCAATGGCATACTTTGAAACTGTGATAAACAGCGATTATTTCAATGATAATATATGATTCTAACAGTGAATATTACTGAAAAACAATAAACTTCCATTTTCAAAACTGACCGTGAAATTCACTGTTCGAATCAGCATATTATCACTGAAACAACATTGAACTAGTCACTGCTTATCACAGTTCAAAGTATGCCATTGGAAAATATACACTGAAAATCAGTGATAATTCCACTGATTTACTTTTAGAGAGGCCTGTTTGTCTTTTGGGACAACCGAACGACGGTAATACTTTCTCAATGAGAAGCAAGGGAAATGTTTCAAACGAAACATTTCGTGATGAAAAGAACCAAGCGGTCGTTTCTCTATGAATCAAAACCAAACTGCGCTAATTCCGAACTATCAGGTGAAAGTAGATTTTCAAGAGTCCACCGTCCAAAAGTGTCGCAATATCAACGCAACATTCGAGAAGGATTTCCTCCCGCCCGCGGCTTTGATCGCCACCTTCCGCGTTCTCTTTCTCTCTTCGCGCTACACTTCTCATTATGCCGCATCACTTAGCGAGAGAGAGAGAGAGAGAGAGAGAGAGAGAGAGAGAGAGAGAGAAGAACGAGCTTTTGTTCCATTGTGCGTTTGTGAGAGCGATACTTGCGAAAGAGGAGAGTGTGTACCGAGAGCGCGACAATGCGTCCGCTTTGCGGCGTCTCGGCTTCGGTGAAGAATTTGTCTCTTTGTTGTCGTTGTCGCCGTGACGCGTGTAGGATTCCTTTCTTCGCCATCTCTCCTTTTTCGCCCACCCTCTTCTCTCGTCTTCGCACGTGCCAGAAAGAGACGACGGGGGATCACAGAAGAAAACGCGAGCCCGTCCTCGGCCGACTGCATCAGGTTCCGCTGCAGCGACGGCGGGGGTGTTATCATGGTAACGCTGTTCGCTTGATAGCGTGTATAGCGTGGCGAAAATCGATATTCCCCTCATTCCGTATTCCGTGTGGCAAGGGCATGCCCTATCTGTTCTCCCCTCTCCCCTCGCTTCCCTCAGTTACGCGAACGTGTCCCGCAGTTAGGCCGCACGTGATCGACAATCCTGCAGTCGAAACTGTCTCTGAAGTATCCTACAAGAATGTTCTTGTTCCGCGGTCCATTTATTTCTCTCTCAACCGGTCTCAGAACTGACCATTTTCGAAAACACAAAGCTTCGTCCACGAGAAAGATCTATTTGTTTTCACACATGTTCGATATCTGTTTGTTTGTTTTTTTTTTTGCATAGGGAAGAATTCTTCCATTTTTCCGGTCGTAACACGATTCGAGACCGCGCCCTGCTGTTTTTGGCGCAACGGCGAGATGAAAATGGTCAGTGCCTCGTAACGTGGGGATTTGTCGCTGGATCGTGGCCTCGGAAATAAGCGCAAAAATACACGTGGTGACGGGTGCGACCTTTCGTGAGGAAATATCTGACCGGGCCATTGGGTTGCGCGCAATTTAGAATGGGCGCGTTATATACTTTCTCTTAACTTAAATTACGCCGGCGATATTAGCGTGCCGCTGTAAATTCATTGTGAAAGTCAATTATTTAATTTCGTCGGGGATAATCTCGCCGCGCCGCCCGCGCCGTTTCTCCGATGAATATATTAAAGTGCGCGCGTCGCCGCCGCCGCCGCCGTCGCGCCGCCAAGTCGGCGAAGTTTATTTCACGACCGACGTTCACCGACCGACTCCGTAGCGTAAAAAGCTGGTAACAAATTTAAAACGTCCGGACCCGCTGTCGTTATGCCGGGTTTACCTCTATTCCTGGATTCGCGAATGATCGATGGGGAAATCGGGGTCGCCGCTTCCCTCCACCCTTCCGCCGGCGGTCAACCGCATTACGTGTAACCGATCGATCCGAGCTGTACGTGGAATTCATTCCGGAAAAATCTGTCGCGCGTCATCAAGCACGACGCAAATCAGCCCTCTCCCCCACCCCTCTCCCAGTTTGGTAATATCTAGTTCACGGGATTAATTAACATTTGAAAAGTAACGTTCATGCCCTCTCTTTAATTTTATTCACTTTTTTTTTCATTTGTCGCGTGCCTCGAGACCGTCCGCGATCGGAATCAAAGTTGTCGACCCGCCGCGAGGGTAACAACTGAAAAAATCAACGTGGTGAACGCGGCGGGCACACGCCCGACGTTATCTCGGACGGTCAATCCGCGACGTCGGGGGGTTGAGGAATCAAAGTCGTGGTCCGAGTTTCGGCTCTGTCGCGTCGTTCTCGCCGAAGTGCGTCGGCGGCATATATTGGTCCCAATTAAGAGTAGCGCAAACGTTCGTCAGGGTCACACATACGCCAAAAGTCGTCTCCGGTGCAGTTGAGGGCCAGTGGGTCATCGGGCGCATCAAACGCTCGCGTAACGAACGGCCTTTTCGCATTTTGCACTGCACTCGAAGGACATTCTACTTCAACGCCAACGTCACGCGACTGCGTCTTGCGAGCTTCGCTCCTGCCGCGACTTTTACACGCTTGATACGCTTGTCGTCGCGATAAAACGATACGTGTATATGTATATACCGGTCGCGTAATCTCTTCTTCGTCGCTTCGCGCAGAATAATCGGCCGATATCGCGCGCTGAATATCAATTTCGACGACCGCAATCGGCTTCTCCCTTCCTCGATATAATCACGGTAACATACGCGGGATGAGAATCACAACGTGGCCGATCATCGGGAACGTGAGATTGATCCTCACTCAATTCGCACGCGAGCCACCGCGTCCGACTCTTCGATCACTGTGTTTCGCCTCACCGTTCGATTCGTTATCGTTGATTCAAGATGAAGAGGTTACGGTTCTCGACATCTGTAATTTTATTTTGATTTGATTGACTTTCAAAACGTGCTTGTTGCTCGAAAAAAAGAAAAGAGAAGAGAATCCAACAAGCGTATACCTCATTATGAAGCGATCATTTCATTTTGATGTAACTGTTTAGATTGTAGGATGATTGTATATAAATAATATACGCTTCGACCAGCTTAATCTCCGATACCGAGGGCTCTTGAATTACATCATTCATACGAACGGGGCAAGGTTGCGGCGCGCGAGCGTGAAGTACATAACGTGCCACGTAAGTACTGACGACTCTCCGCGCGCCCACGCGATGATTTTTATCGCCGGCAAGTAAAGAAACGTGCATGTACTGTAACATAAATAATATGACGCGTCGCGTCGCGAGTGTTCCCCGTATGTTTCGCGAGTGGAAACGGGATCTCCTCGCGCGAGTATCATCGACGAATATATTGCGTATTCGCGCCGAGTTTTGACCTTCAATCCGATTCGTGTTGCGACACGCGAAATGTATATCGCGGTCTGGGAAAAATAGACTAGTTAAAAAATTCGATGTTTAAAGCGAACCGCGGGCAATTTTTGCAGTTGCGTAACTGACGTCGCTAGGCAGTTCTAGAATTCTGACATTCGCGTATGTCATTGTGGGAAAATCGCGTTGATCCTTGCATGAAAAAAAAAGTTAATTTTGTTATCGACGAATAATATTAATACAAATAAAATATTTGACTTGATTCTAATTATTTATTGAATTAATTATCAATTTATTAAATAGATAGCCAATCATTATTTAATTAATTTCGTTCTTTCATTCCGTTTTAATTCATTTCAGTGAAATTTTCTTATTCATCTTACGGGCTTTGTCGAATTGCATTTGTAACCGTCAAAAAACTTCTATAACAGTTCTTTTAATTAGCGAGGTACGTTTCAGCTGTTGTGCGAGCTACTCGCGAGATGCTTGAAAATGATAAATATAAAATTACACGCGCGTATATTCTGTTCTCGGGGAATCGCGTTACACACGCTGGCGCAAGCGAGAGACCGCGCTTGACTTTTCGTTCTCGCGGGTTTTTTTTTTTTTTTTTTTTTAACAGCGAACTGGATTC
The DNA here is from genome assembly GCF_000956235.1 of Wasmannia auropunctata. Lineage (NCBI taxonomy): Eukaryota > Metazoa > Arthropoda > Insecta > Hymenoptera > Formicidae > Wasmannia > Wasmannia auropunctata. The sequence continues at coordinate 1,248,458 of NW_012026892.1, forward strand.
ACGAGTCGTCTATACAGCTTTCCGCACGAATTTCACAACAAATCTGTAAGAATGTCGAAAACGCGAGAAGAGGAGAAGAAGAGGAAGAAACGAGAAGACAAGCATTTCGCGAGGGAATCTCCGAGGACACGTGTTTACGATTCCACGGCGCCGTCTTAAACCGGTTAGAAGTTACACCGCGCGATGTAATTTACCGACAAGCTGTGACAAGCCATCGGACCACGAGAAGTGGCCTTTATAGCCTTAGTCGCTCCGCGCTAGACCGACATTTAAACAGCCATAAATCCTCCAGGCGCGCTCGTCATCGCGCGGATAAAGAACATCGCGGAGAGTCGAGTTCCGGACGCGCGTGTCACTCGGAGAGTCAATGTCGTACGCGCGGCAGCAGGCCGTAACTCGCGTACGTTGTCGTAAATGACAAGATTTCTTACGCGGCGTCGAAGGTGAGGAGCAACCCGTCGTGTGTGAATCGCGTGTCGATCGCGAGCGAGATCGTGACGCGGAAAAAGAGAGGGCGGATAATAACGCGGGGAGCGGAGAATCCGTGAGCGGGTCTGCAACGGGACTCCTTGTACGCCGCGTGTGCGTAAACGCAAAACGAGATTGCGCCTGCCTGTTTACGGATTACCGACGCAGAACCGGTGCCGATGCGTCAGCTTCGGGCTTGACGAGAACGCGATCGCGGAAAGGGAAAATTAATCGCGTCTCTTTTTATATTAGTTACTCTCCGGCTATCGTTCTCACATGTTCATTGAGAATCCTTTCCTCGCGCGCGGAAAGCGGCGTGATTACACGTACGTTTCGTATAGCGTTTTTCGTCTAGTCGACGTGTCGATCATTCACGCGGATTCCGTTCCGCCGTAATTGCCCGTGGCATTTGCCTCTTTTTTTTTTTAAATCGAAACGAACGGTCGACCGCCTCGACGTAGCTCGCTCAACCGATGTCCTCGGAATTCGTGATGCGTCCCTTTTTTTAGACCCGGCGACAAATCGGAACGCGCGAAATTCCATTCGGGTCACGGATCGTGCTCGATTACAAATTGATCTGTTACGAGCGCGAACGTTTGCATTGACGTGATCTTTTTTCGTAAAATTTTCAATTTTTTCGCAAATACGCGCTCTTCCTCGACTCGCATAACGGAGCACTACGCGAAAGAAGAAAAAAAAGTGTGAGACGACTGGCAAAAAAAAAGAAAAAACCGGGCTCGGACAATTGTGCGGGTCGCGCCGTGAAAGGGTTATCATTCGCGTCGTATCTTTCTGGTAATTGGAGCGATGCCATCGCTGACAATAATGCGCCGACAATGACGGCTTCCGCGGAACCGTGAACAGCAGCCGTGGCGAGCGGAAACGTTTTGTCAGCGGCGAGCCCTCTCGATTGGCCGCCGCTGCGCAAAATCATTCGCGAGAGGATACTCATAAACGCGTATAATCGTCCTCCTCTTGTCGATTTAATACGCCCGTGCGGTCCCGAATTGCGAAGCGTGGAAAATTAATTGGAGGGCGTACGTATATATGACGGCGAAGGAAGTGCGAGTTAAATCCGGGATTAATCAAGTGAATAAATTGTATTTCGCTGTGCTTAAGTAATTCCAGTCCGTAATTCTCTCTCGAGGACGATAAAATGTGAGATTAGATTGCTCTATAAGGTACAAGTCACTTCCTAGATCGTTAGCGTTTCCTTTTTCCGACTACCACTTGACACCGTCGTTAGAATCATGCTGGCGTTTCAATTACCAGTCCTCCACCACCGCCACGTTGTTGGTTGATCTCGTTCTCTCCGGTAAACCGTCATTAAATCCTCTATATAATCCATTACGATATCATGCGCATTACTAGGGTATCACGGAACGGACGGCATTGCGGCAGGTCACGCACGTTCCCACCACAAAATTCCGACAAAGTCTGATATTATTTCATGTGTGTACATACACGAAGTCTATCAATCGCGCTGTCCCACGGTCGTTTTAGTGATTAATAAAGATAAGTCGGACCGCGACGACGTTGTCGGACTTTGTTTTCTCCAAATTTAGAAATTCAATCGGTTACAGAAGAACCGGTTTTTATTCCTCGAAACGATCGCGAGGAGGATTGCCTGTTGAGGAAAACGAAGCTTTTATTGTCGACGTCGAGTCCTTTTATCTCCAATCTCCAAGTCTCTCTTATGCAATTCTATTAATAAATATTTAAAGCCACTTCACCTTCCCGTACCGTCGCCTCTGAAAGACGTCCGTGATTTCTCCGAGAGGAGAATATTCTCTCTATCTTTTCCCCGGGTGGCTTTCCAGCGGCGGAAGTCGGGCGGTGTGAAACGAGTGTATTATCGTGTAAACGGATATGCCACGGAACCGTTACGGTTACTTGAAGCCGATATGCCCGGTGCGCGAAAAGCTAGCCGGTCTCTCGAGTCGGCAGCCTCGACGCCGGGATCATCGCAACCGTCATAAAAGACGAGGAGACCGCGATTGTGCAATTACCCACCGCGCGCGGCCGTTATATCGATTACGGATTGAGCGAGCAATTATGCAACTTGTCATTGCCTTTGTAAACACGCGGCCAGTCAACGGCTCATTCACCGCTGCCTTCGACTTCCGTTGCCGTCACATCGCTCGCGCTTGAATCCCGAACAAAACGATCACGACTCGCGGAACTTCGCGACTTTTTTCATTCGTGACGTTGATTTTAAAAGGATTCTTCTTCGACACTTTCAACTCGTTTCCACGTCCGCGTTCACTTCTCGGAATTATTACATTTTTGTAAGACATATCGATCTCTGGAGGAAGGTTACAGACTTGCCTCCGCCCCCCTTCTCTCCCTCTCTCTCTCTCTTTCTCTCTCTTTACCGGGTGTTAGAACTCGCGAGGTTTCCTTTTCGCTCGTTGCCGAACCAACCGAAGCGAAAAGACCGAGGCAAGAGCAAAACCGAGTCGAGGTCCAGTTATACCCCGGGAGAGGAGGGGACCCGTGTTGAAGACACGCTCGGCATAGTAAGCGGAAACGTAATCACAAAGCCCAGAGGGGGCGGCCGGCTTCTCTCTTCTGCCTGCGAGAGCAGAGTTAGGCCATAGGATAGGTATAGCACGAAGCTATGCGTACGCTTCGTGCCTGGTTGCCGGATTCTTTCGTCCTTTTTGCTACCGATCGTGACGCGATTAGATGGGAGGGAAGCGTGCCCCCTCGTTGCGTGTTAATCGCCGGAAAATCGCGCGCATTTTTTGCATAGCTCGGCCGCGCCGTCAGCCTACCGACAGAAAGATGGGGAAGCCAGAGGGGGAGTGAGACCCGGCGCGCTGTGAACCCTTCACATTCCACGTAACGAAGTGGCGGCGAAACGGTTCTCCAAAGCGATCGGGGTTAGCGAACTGTATCCTTAAAATCGCCAAAAAAAAGTCCCCTAGATAATGCGCGAATCAATTGTTATAGATTGCGCCGAGGACGAGAATGAAGTCTCTAAGTAAATATATTGGTTTATTCATCGAGATCAGACTAGGCAAGTTCCTGCAGGATAAAGAGTGTGCACGGAACTTCGTTTATCGTTGTGTGCACTGCTCCTTATCTTAAAAGACGATAACCGATGGAAAGTTACCCGCTCGTCTCACTCGCGTGTCATGTCTCTTTTACAGATGCTTCGACAAAAGAATTACCTCGCCCTGGGAGTGCTCGGCTGCGTTCTTCTGCTGTTGGAGACCACCGCGGACAGCGTGTACATACTGTCGAAGACGTCGGAGTACGGCCACCAGCCGCTCACCTCGAGCACGCTCAAGTGGCTACCGGTGGCGCACTACAACCCGAGTGAATCGAAGGAGATAGTCATCGGTGGTGTCGAAAACGTGTCGGATGAAGGTGCGACGACGATATTCGCGAATCGACAAAATTCATGCGATGTGTCGCGCGAAGCCGAATCGAGACCGAGCGAGTATCAAACGTAAACAGAAATGAGCAGCTTACTTCGACGAGTGCCGGCCGTGTTGACAGTGCCGTTCGCATTCATTGAAGCAAACCGCTCATTCGTGTCTGTTTGCGCATCGCTTCCTTGGTCTTGCTAGCGTGAACTATTAATTGTGAAACATGACATTACGTCAGAGTCGTCACGCTCGTTTATGCTTCATTCAGAAATTAAGACGCTCGGGGACGCGCTAGATTTAGATACGAATTGGTAGCGATCGTATCCTCGCGCGGCATCGCCGTTAACGTTCAAGGGCTAGACTTACATTTCTCGTTTCTTTCGCGCGAGATGAAAATATCGAATCCTAAGAATTAGACTGCGATTGATAACCGATCGTCTTCGCGCGAACTTGTTGCAGACGAGAACTATGCCAATCAAGCGGAGAAGTTGGAGACGAGGAGGCCGGCGCTCTACGTGTGCCGCGCGATGCACAGTGGCGTATGGGTGGCCGGTACGCAGAAGGAAATTGAGAAGAACTGCACGGTGACGATACACGGTGCCGTGAGGAAGTACGAGAAGTACGAACTGCTGGAGAACGTCGACGGGGCGGCGCGGATCTCGTGGGTCGAGTGGAACAAGTATATGCAGCCTCACCTGGGCGCGGTGTACGTCGACAAGAAGGACCTCGTGGCTCGACACCCTGCGGTCGCCAAGGACATGAAGAAACCGCGATACACTCACTACATCGGTACGCTCAGCCCGCCCGACAACTTCGGCAGTATCGTCTACGTGAACGAGGTGAGTGCCGAGATCGCGAGTTCTTCCAAATCTCCCGAATTGGAAAGATAGAGCAGTGCATTGCCATCCTTCAGTTTGATTCCTCCTTGGCAAATGTTCAAACGCAGAATATTATCAGACGAGACATCCAACAAGTTGAATTTTGGAAACGCGAATATAAACACGAAAAAAATTCTTGTTCAAAACAAGTTGCCAACACGCGATAAGGATTAATGAACAGAAATATCGCATTAAATTTGATTCATTGATCCTAAAAAAAATTTTTTTTTCCAAGAAGTCATTAAGTTCGTGGTAGATACGCGTCGCGCTTTAACGACAGCGTAATTTATTTGCCGAGATAATTGAGTTGCCGACGGCGAACGGCGTGTCAAACTCTTGGTTCTCTTTTCGTAGGACGGCAAGGAGGGGTCCGCGAAGTCCGGCGAGCTACTGGTGGAGACCGAGCCGAACCGTTACGAGCTGAGCGACGTTAAATTCAACTGGCCTAGGAGGCGCGACGTTAAGCGCGTACCTCGCGTACTCGGGAAGATGACGATCGAAAATCGCCGAGCCGCACCGGCGAACCTGGGGGAGGCACGCGGATACAGCTACAACTACTCGGTCTACTGGGGTCGCAGGCACGCCATCCTGAACGGCCTGAACACCACGATCAAGCTAATTAACGGCACGTCCTTGCCGAACATAACGTGGGGTATGCACTACAAGGAAAATCGCACGGAGGTTTACAAGTGAGTATCGCTTTAAACTGTCACGCGCAACGAAGTTGAACGGTAGGTATGCAAATTTAGAGCTTTTCTTTACGCGTATCCGGAGAGATAAAATGTCCCATTTATATTCTAAAAGATCGCAGAAGTGTCGCGTGGAACGACAAGTTAAGGTGGCAAGTTGACATTTAGATTTTCTTTTTGACGAGGCGCTACGGAGAACGGTCAATTTAGATAAATCCTATCCTATCTATCTCCCCCTCTCATCACGCTTGTGTAACGATTATGAACATTGTGATGACAAAACGTAGAACTTCTATTATCGCTTTTGCGGCGAAATTAATGGAGCAAAGGAGGATAATCGTGAGGACTTACGAGGATGCGAATCGGCGACACGCGGGGCGTTTCAGTGAGTCATAAGGCGGACAAGCGCGATACGGTTTACAGCGATTCAGCCCGTAATCTCATCTCGTGGCTCTATAATTAAATATAATTAGAGCTCAGGTTTATATTCCGCGACATAACCGTGTCTCCCTCCCTCTCTCTATTTCGTCCGCTCTCTCTGGTTAGCCCCTCGGGGCACTTCATCGCTTCCTGTGCATCATTGAAGCTCGCGCGCGGCGGAGATGAGCCTGGAGTGCACTTTGTACGACGACTTCGTGCCACCCTTCCCGCCCGATAATATGCCCCAGAATACTCCGTCGCGATTCAGCTTAAGTGATGCTTCAACGCAACACAATTACGATCATGTATCGGACTCGCGTTCCAGTTGCGTAGTCCAGCGCCAAGTTAATGCATTCACTCCTCGAGATCCTTGGTGATCCCTAGATTGTGTCCTTACATAAATTATAAATACGTATCTCTCCCCTGAATAATGAAATTAATGGGTCAATTCGAAGCAAAATCGTAAGGCTTGTAATTTGTTCTCGTAAGACTTATGTAAGAACTTACATACTGAAATTGTAATCTATCCGTACGATCATTAAATGTCTACGATTTCTTGTAAATCTTACGGCTAGCAAAAAATATCTATCTGTAAAATTATAAAGTTATAAATATGCAGTCGTCAGTTCTCACAAGTTTTTTTACGAGACTAAATTACGAGCCTTATTTATTCTAGAATTGACCCATAAGTTTACCAATTGAACTTTTTGATAGATGCGAAATAACGCGTCTCATTATCGTCGCAATGTTGTTAAGAGGAGAAATACATGTACGATTTATAGCGACCGATTTCTAGATTGAGTCAACGAGCTTTGATATATCTTCTCGCGTGTTTGTTACAGCGTGCAGGTCTATCTGGAGCCTGGTACGGCCGTGAACGTGACTCTGCAGGCGAACTACACGGACATGGAGGTGCCGTACACCGCGACGTTGGTCTCGCACTACGAGGACGGCGTGACGACGTCGCGCACCATCAGCGGCACGCGGCAGGAGGAAACGTTGTTCGACGTCGCGGCCGAATTCGGGGCCATCTACTTCCTGAGCAATTTCAGCCTGGTGCCGACCACCACGCCGCCGCCCACCACGACCACCGAGCTACCGACCACGACGACAGTGATGACAACGACGACGATGGTTACGACGACGAAGCAGGAGACGAATCGGGCGACGCACCGGCACCAGACGGACGGCACGTCGTCGGAGATGGTGAACCACGACGAGAACATGATTTTGCCGCCGAAGAAGACGGACATATCGACGGGCATGCAGAGCGACGACGGCGGTCCGCTGTCACTCAAGAACAAGGTGGAGGTGATTTACGGCGGCGCTACGTCAGTCGCGCTCCAGTCGAGCTTACTGACGCTCGTCGTTCCGCTTCTACTGCTGCTGATCCTCCACAGAATCACGTGAAGACCCGATCGCGCGTTCGCCGCCGCCTCTAAACGTTAAATTCCTCCTAATTCCCGCAATAGTAATATAAAAAATAATATAACCCCCAGTAGACGACACCGTACCGAGAACGGAAAAAGAATTAAAAAAGACAAAAAAAAGAATTACACAGGAAAAAAAGAACAAAAATATATTATATATATACGCGGAAAGAAAAAATTGCTGTAATTTCGTATGTAGCGATTATCTCGCGAATGACCTCTTTATTTGAACACACGTACATACACGCGCCGCTGAATCGCGGTGCTGATATAATGCTTGCCTTTAAAAAGAAACTCGATATTTAATATATAATATATATTACATACACGTAACATACACACACATACAAAAATGCGTCTTAGGGTAACAGAAGAGAGGATGAGAGAAAAAGTATCCTCGCGATTGAACGACGGAGCTAGTCTCACGACGTTGAGTTAGTACAAGAGCGAGATCGCAGCGACCGATGTGCAGGTGGATTAACCTGGCCGCGAAACGTTCACCCGTTATATTGTTGAAGAGCCGACCGCGTAACATTCCGTCTTTTTCTAATCCCGCTGTGAAATCGACTTTCCAACTATAATGTGTATGTCTTTATGCCTTCACAAAGCGTGTAACTCTAGATCCTTTAGAATAATCGCTTCAAAGAACGGCACATTCTTTTATTTTTTAGAGGATTGAAGAGAAAGAGAGCTGTAAATGCCGCGAATAACTTGTCTTGGAATAGCAGCGTAATATACGTCAAGTCGGGAGAGGCGAGTAGAAGTTTAAGCAATGGAAAGAAAGAGCAAGATATGCGAGTTAATTCAGCTACGATATATTTTTGAGATTGCCGTATAATTTTAGAAGAGTGTAAAATTTCTAAGGAATAGCGAGTAAGAGAGAAAATTGTATAAACTATAGGGATAGATGGGTACTTTTTTTAGATACTGATTCAATTAAGTTCCCAAGTTAAGTTGCAGCGAAACGATAAGCGATCGTGTTGAGCCGTTTAATGTATAATTAAGTGACGACGTTATCCACGATCGCGTTGTGAACAGAAAAAAAAATTACGAAATGTTTGTTTTATGTAGTATGCGTAATTTTTTTCATTTTAAGCAGTTCGATAATCAATTCGTTGTGTACCCATCTGTCGCCAGTGCGTAAAGTGATACGACTTGCAGGTTTCTTAGAGTACTGTTGAAAATGATGGTAACGATGGAGGAACCATTGGTATATACATACAATATAAATATTTGAATAATCTATTAATAAAAAAAAAAAGAGGATAGAATATTTTGGTACGCGTGCAAAGTATAGACTCATTGATTTTGACGTTTTATGGAAAGATTTTTTTTTTTTCCGTTCACTCGAAAGACGGCGACGGGAATGATCATTTTTCATACCGAGGTTGCGTTGTCAGCGTTTTTACCGAAGAAGTATGTCCACATGTATGTATATAATATGTATTTCTATATGATCTTGATAGTTGTAATATTGTGTAGTAAGCTTATTTATATAACAATGATTTATAGATATTTTCTCTACCGATAGTAGCGTCACACACAAGTACAATTCTTATATTTTACTATTAAACCGATGATGGAATAAATCCGTAATTAGCGCGAAACCGTTTATTTCGGGCTAAAAAAAGCGGACGTGTTTCTAACGACAATTTATCAACGTAAGCCTAATCACCGCCTGTTGTGATATTCATTGAAAACCTTACGTAGACACGAAGGAGGAAAAAGGAAAACAGCATTATGTTGAGCGACCCGTTGATTGCGAAAAAAAGCAATAATTCGTTGCGAGATTGAAAAATTTGCGAGAAAGCGAAAGAGAGAAAGAGAGGGGGGCGACGATAGAAAACAAACGCAAATAAAATTTATAGTACCTATGATATTTTCTTCGATATTTTCCGAGTAAACTGACGAGAACGAATGCGACGCGAGTATAACGAGCGCGAGACGTGATTTTAGCGTAGAGCTCGACGAAGAAGGAAGCTGTATGTTCATAATACAACCTGAGATCGTAAAGATTTAACTTTCCTGATACTCTATACGCTGGTAGATGTAAACAAAAACCCTAAAGTAACTCGATCTCGGCGAAGCCAAGAATCGTTCTAAAAAATATCTATTCTCAACACAGATGTATCATTTGTGAATAATGTTGCTGTATTGTACATTATCATGTAAATATAAACTATGTACATACAAAAAGTTTCCGACGACGCTGCCTATATCTCCCAAAAAATATCTCTAGTAAATACGGATTAAGCAATCAAGAACGCAAGAGACTCGTTTTCATTTAGTAGAATCGAGATTATTCCATGAGAGATGTATCAATATTCAAAGATACTACTGAGATCATATGATTGATGAAATCTGCTGAAATTTCTTTGTAAAAAAAAATTTATTCTAAATTTTTATTAAAAAATTAAGAAGTATACGAAGATATTTTAGATATTTTCAGATACAAATCAAATATTTCCAGTAAACTTAATGTCAGATGGATTGTCTTATTTTTTTTTATGTACAAGATATCTGAATTATTAATAAATTTCATCAAAGACTTACCAAGAACACCATATTGTTGCGGAGTAAGTCTTTCACTGTCATCTGGACCACCTGGCACAGAGGAGATGAGAGACGCACGATCGCTAATGTGACTTCTAGTGCTGGCTTCGCTTCTCCTTGCCCAAGATGCTTGCGATAGTACATCTAGACGTTCGGAGTGAAAACAAAAACACCATGTGATTTCGTTTTATCATGTGAACATAAATGCATTTAAATGTGTTTGAGTTTTATATCGCGTTTAACTCCAAAAATTATATTGCTTTATGTAAGCACGATAATATGTAACGACACAGCACGTAACAGTAGTATTACCAAAGTTGGCATTCTTGATATTTCCTAATCTAGTTTTGTAGTCTCTGTAATGCCTTCTGGAGGGTGCGATCGGGTGTCTCCGTCGTCTCTTCAGAAACTGTGCCAGTCCCCCCAGTAATATTGAGCCACTGGTGAAGCAGATAATAAAAATCTGAAAGAAACACACGCAATTAACGGGCCGGTCGTCGTGTGCAGCAAGTAAAAATTCTAAATTGTAATAATAAAATCCCGGCGCGATTATTACACGCCGGCCTTGTAGCTTTTTTTTGCATTATTATGTAATGCTCAAGTGCAAATAGTGAAAGTATGCATTTACTCTAACCTTGAGGAGCCGCCGATTTTCGTTCTTACCTTTTGCGTGCGAGACAGGTTTATTGCCGGTAACGAGAACATGTAACGTTGACATAACGTGCCGACGAACTGCCGCACGTTGGAAAGAGACATTGTCATTCACTTTGTTACAAACAATGTTAACCAAAAATTCACGCGTGCTGCTTGCCGAGCCCTCGTCGTCGTGTGAAAGCCTGCCATCTGCTGAACGCCGCCACGAACTCACGTCGCAGCATTCTCAGCCGGTTATTAAAACCTCTCCGATAAAGCAGACTTTATTCTCGTATAAATATAATCTTCTCTTTTCCTCAATTCACTTATTTTTATTTAATATAATTCTTTAAAAAAGGACACTGGTTTTTTGACGTCCTCGATGAAGTTTCATCTGAGAATGATAAAAACACAATAAAATCCGAGACGAAAGGCATGGAACTTTTTATTATACTTTCATACGAAAAATATTTGTCTTCGAACATGGCAAGGAAAAATACTGAATTATTCTTCCCCTTCGTACAAAAATATTTTTTCTTCTAATAAATAAATTATTGAGTAATAATCACATAATGTCATCCCAATCGCAGGAGCCAAAGTATTCCTCGTCGGCTTCCAGTAACGCTTTAACATCGCTTGAGGTAGAGGAGGCCGCTTCCGGAGCTGCGTCTTGTTCCTCACTGTCAGCTGGAGAACATTCCATATCGTGCGACTGCGACGATGACGAGGAAGTATTCAGATAGGAAGTCAAGTCTCGCTTGCTTTTACTCTGCACCGTGACGCAGACGTTACTGATCGACAGATCCTGCTTGAGACCGACATCGTTTAGAACATTTAATTTTTTCGCGATCAACGGCCACATATAATCATCCGCAGTGTCCTTCGCGACCAAGTAATAGATTGTGACACTGTTGCTTTGTCCGATTCTATGCGCTCTGTCTTCCGCCTGGCACAGGATCTGGAACACGGTTTCACACGCGTTAGATAAATTTTATGCGTAATCTATTGAGATTCTTTTTTTTTTCTTAAATAAAGATTAATTACACCAGGGTTCCAGAACAATTCGGTGAAGACCACGAGATGGGCGGCCGTTAACGTAATGCCCGAGTTCGCAGCGGTAATCGACAGAATCGCCGCCAAACAGTGATCTTCTTCTTGGAACCTGTCGACCTGAAGTTTCCTCTGTTCCGAACTGGTTTTCCCGTCGATTCTTATGTACCTGGAAAATTGTCACAATTGCAATACACGTAGATGGTGATAATTACTTAATAAAAACTTACCCTATGTTCATAGAGTCGGCAAGGTCGCAAATAGCATCCATAACAACTTGATGATGAGCGTACAAAAGGCATTTCTTTTTACTTTTAAATAAGTCCGAAACGTAATTGCTGTAATGCCACAATGTTAAATTAATAGAAATTATTTGCTTTCTTTGAGAAGCGCAAGCGTACTATATTCACCCACCGTACTGCCTTCAGTCTGGCGTAACTAGACTCGTTATAATATTGCACTATAGCATTATGTCTTTCCGTGCCCGAGATATTTCTCTGCAATAGCTTCGCCATCTCCCCCATTTGCTTGGTGCCAGATTTGATCAAAGCTGGGTCTAAAATAATCACCTCCCTATAAAATTTAGACAAATGAATAAGTTTCTTACATCGTAAAAATGTTATCATTTTAATACCGTTTCTTAGATGTCAATTCATGCAAAACGTCAGCTTTCAGCCTTCGAATCACGCAGGTGGTCTTCAACAATGCTTGTAACTCTTGCATATTTGAGGATCCTGAGAACTCCCAACCAAACTGAGACATCTTCCCTGCACAATAACGCATACCGTAGTCTTCATAACTGCAAAATACATACAATACCTCTAAATATAAGCATAACATATAAATTTAAATAAAACAAGTACATATAGAATATCTACAGTTCTTTGGATTACCTCATGAAACGTGGAATAATAAGATTAATCTGCGAGTACAATTCGATTGGTTTCGACAGAGCCGGAGTGCCTGAGAGCAATAAAGTATGACGTGCCTGGGCACATATCCGCTGAGCAGCTTGAAATCTATTTGTCTTAGTGCTCTTCACGCAATGAGATTCATCCTACAATTTCACAAAATGTAATAACAACGGCAGTAACAACGTTTATCTTACGTCTAACTTATTAAAAATAACGTTTATCTGTACCAGAATAACAAATCCATAAATATGTCTCTCAAAGGTAGCTACGGCTCGTACTAACAAATCATATGATGTTATAGTAATTTTTTCATCTTCAATGCAATCTTTTGCGTTTGCAAAATGATGAACGTAATGTGTAGGCACGGACGGTAAATACTGATAGATTGCCGCGGACCAATGGTACCTATGTAAAATATACCTTCAGTATCGATGCTTTCATTATTCAACTTACAAACAAAACTTACTTGACTGATGAAGGAGCTACAATTAGAAGTGGCCAACTGTCCTTGAAATAATGTGCTATGCCTAACGCTTGTATAGTTTTTCCCAAACCCATATCGTCTGCGATCAAACAACGGCCGTGTTTTGATATACCATAGCTGAAATAAATTAAACGAAACATATTGATATATACGTATGAAACACGCGCATATACAAATTGTATATATAAAAATAGATTTACCAAACGCCCTCTTGTTGAAACGGCATTAAAGCATCTGTCAACGTTGTGTCGATTCTCGATAAATCTTGATCTAATATTTGATTGTCTGACTTTAAGTTTTTCTTGAATATCTAAAATAATGAGTTAAAGTCAATACAAACAATTATATTCATATCTACTTTAGTCTACTTTTTATTTTATGCTCAATTACCCGAAGGACAGCCTCTGGTATTCTTGACACATGTATCGTATATTGATTAGACTTGGACAGTGTCTGTAATAAACTGTCATAATCGTTGAGGTGGAAATTCCATGTTCTAGATTTTGGATCTGTGCAATTGAATGTTAATAAATATCAGAAATATCAGTTTGTGCGTGCGTTACCGTTATGTCAATCAACTTGTAGATTACCATATATTCTGCTTGAAATTGTTTTAAACGTATCAATAATCGCAGGTACAAATAACGATGTTTCTAAAGTAAATCTGTCACTGCTGACCATGTAACAATTCCCCGTTACAGAGTGGAATTGAGTTGAATTGCAAAAATTTTTGGGTTCTATAGGGTTGAATCGATTGTTCGATTTGTTTGGTCGTGCGACATTTTTGTTTGCCTTTAATTGTTGATTGTTAACTGGACTACATGTGAGTGTACTTCGTACCCTCAATTGAGCCTGCTGCCTCTTTTGTAACGCTAATTTTCGCTTTTTCTCGATTTCTTCAGGAGTACAGATTTTATCTATAATGAAAAAAAAACCATTTTTTAAAATCATTGCTCTATTGCTCCCTGAAGATAAAATACTGCCTTTAGAAAAAAATATAACTTTACCCATTGTATTTTCCTGGCAAGCTTCGATAAATATAAAAAATTTTATATCTTTGACGTGTTTCAATAAGTATAAAGAAATATATTAAGCTGATTTATATACATATAAAACATAACATTCAATTATTTCGCCATGCTGCAAAGAGAATAATGTATGAGGAATGTAATTGTAATGTATTATGTTATTCGTTAAAATCGTAAATCATGCTTACTGCTCGTGTAATAAAAACGCATTATTTCCACAAACCCAAATCAAATTAACAAAAGACAGGCGATATAAATTTTTCAATTTTACAACGAAAAGATATCAAGCACCATCCGTCGATGTAAATAAAAACATATAGTCTCATAACCTTTTACTTTTCTTCTAGCCGCATGCGCGCGCCAAAAGAGTCAAAAATTCGAAATCTAATCAAATTCCCCCAGGGAATTTTCACCTAATTATTCTCCCTAGCAGGTTAGCGTAAAGAGGCGGAAAATTCAATTCGCGTGAGATTGAGAAATTTTTAATAACTTATATATACTGCAAACGCACTCAGATTTTCCGCCTCTAAAGATAATATCTGTTATTTCGATTTGCACGTTATAGCATTATTTAATGACGCGATGTCCATTAAACGGGATCTCGTAAGGTCTTCCCGACATCTCGATCCAATTTCCCTCCGGCGTGTGCGCGTCGCATTAACCGATCGCGTTTTCACGTTTCGCGAAGTAGGAATTGACAGCTGACAATTTTCGTCGCAAGGTCACGGGCTATCGTTAACTGCTAACTTCCGTCTGTAGCTCGTTTATTTACGTCACGCACGCAGGTAATTGGCGCGGCAATTTGCGCGTTACCTTCGCGCTCGAGCGTGCGCCTATCGTTGCGTCGCGACGTTAAACGCTTACTTTATTAGGTTAGGGTCCCCTCATCATTCCCTGTATACGGAATATCGAAGTCGCGATAGCGATAGGTGACCGAGTCATCTAATTACACCGTTGCGCCTATGCGAAATGTCGTCAATGTTAAAAATACCATTGCGTTGCCTTAACGGAGCTCATTAATAATATCGCATTCGTATCCTTCGAGCGTTCGTCATGTCAGCACATACCGTGATATCACGTACGTATCCTGCGAGATGTGTATCAGACATAAATTGATTGACTTTTAATAAGAAAATAAGAATGCGCGTTTAATTTATCGTATCGTTTTAGCCAAGCCGCATGAATTTGTCGTGCCGAAAAAGTGCGTCAAGACGCCGGATGATCTAACGCTTTGGCACAGATCGGAAGCGTACTATGTAAGACAATCTTTGCAGTTGTTTATTTTTCATTGCGACTTTATATTTACTTCAATTACCGCATGACATGAAATATGTTCTGTATATCCTCTGTGTATGCACATATGTATAAATTTAGTTGTTTAAAGGTAAAGAAATATTTTTTAAATGTGCATACATATAAATTTAGTTGTTTGAATGTAAAGAAATATCTTTTAGAAGTATTCATAAAGAATTGTTTTTCTAGGAGTATCTGGGATTTATTTTAATGTTGAACAGCGCCGTTCAAGAGAAGGCCTTGGACGCGCCATGTTCACCGTCGCCTGCGATAGACAAAGCTGTACAGATGTTGAACAAATTTGACGAATGGATAACGGAAATTCCACCTACAGAACAGCCCCAGCGATTTGGCAATAAGTCCTTTCGCATATGGCACGAGAGATTGCAGCAGGTATGTTATTGCTGTATCAAAGAAATGTAAATTGCACGTAAGAGCGTAAAAGTTATTGAAAAATTGTAACACGATTTATTTATATAATTAATCTTACCATTATACAGAATGCTGCGGAGGAATTGAAACAAGTGTTGCCAGAAGATCTGTATCGCGCCATTCCAGAGGTAGTGCAGTATTTATACGAGAGTTTCGGGAATCCAACTCGCATCGATTATGGAACAGGCCACGAAATGGCTTTCCTCATGTTCCTCTGCTGTGTATTCAAGATAGGCGCATTTGAAGATACGATGGATGATAGGATTGCTGTTGTAACAAAAGTGTTTAATAGGTACTTTTAACTAATTTGGTTTAGTATATTACATGAGCTTAGGTGTCTTCAAATTATTTAATTTAAATCGTTTTTTTTCTCGGCCTGAAGGTACATGGAATTGGTGCGCAGACTTCAGCTGACTTACCGTATGGAGCCGGCGGGTAGTCACGGCGTTTGGAGCTTGGATGATTATCAATTTGTGCCCTTCATATGGGGGAGTTCTCAACTCATTGGTATTAACTTTTGTAATAAGATAGATTCAGATTTTTTTATCTGCTTATAAGATTCATGATATATAATTTAATATTTTAGGACATCCACGGATAGAACCACGTCACTTTGTAGACCCAGCTATCGTGGAAGCTTACAGCAAGAAGTTCATGTTCCTCGGTTGCATCGAATTTATCTCAAAGGTACAGAAAGACATTGAAGTTCATAAAGATCTAATGAAGTTGTACTGTATTTTTTAAATGTATTTTAATTTATCTCTAAAATTAAGGAACTTTTACATTTTTTTACAATAATTGCGTTCTATTAGGTGAAAATAGGACCTTTTGCCGAGCATTCGAATCAGCTGTGGAATGTTAGCGCGGTGTCCTCATGGTCGAAAGTGAACAGTGGTCTTATTAAAATGTATCAAGCGGAGGTAATTACAGTCGGTGCATGCTAAAAGAAAGAAAAGAATTGTCGGCCCTAACTTTTTCACTTTCCAGGTATTGGCGAAGTTTCCTGTTATCCAACACGTTTTCTTCGGTTCTCTGCTACCGTTGTCACAGATGATCCCTGCATGCTCCTCACCGACTATTGTCCCAAATTACAGAGGAGTTCCTGTTGACGAGAACCAGCCACCGCCACCAGCGGTGCCGCAATAAAAGTTACATGCGTAATAAATATTGTTACTGTGGAACTATTTTACCACGCTTTCCAGTATTTATTATAAAACTGTACATTATTATTGGCCCGCGCTCCCCTTATTTTATGATATACTTTCATCACCTTTAGACGTCTTTTTTTAACTTGTTAAAAATTCACGTTATATTCGTTACGAAGAAACGATATCTTTATATTTCATTAGAGATCGATGTAAAAATTATGATATTTAACACACTAAGAATTTGTTTACATGCTTTAGCATGATGTACCCCAAAATGATACATGTTATTTCTAATTCTGTAAGCAATGTGATTTGCTTTTAATAAAAATAATAGATTTACATCGTGTAAGAAATTGTTAAAAACCCCGCAAAAACCAGCAAATTTTATTATAATATCGATTTTACTTATTGTAATGTCGAGTGATTTATTTTTAGTTTATAAATCGCGCTAATAATCTTGGCTTGTAAGGTGGCCTACATTTTTGATAACGTGCGTATCTCCACGTATCTTTGACCGACGCTCGTCTCCATGGGAACCGGAAAAATAATCAGCTGTCGGACAGCAGCTGTCCACCTGCGTCCACCTATAGTAACACTTAACCTCGCGCAACAGGCCGCGCAAAAAGGTTTGTGTACAAACGTATTACAGGAATTCGCGAGGATATTAATATATATTGCAGAGTATCGGGAGAATTCGTGAAAAGACTGCACACATTTTTTATTGCCATGATCAGGATATCGATATTTACGTTATTTTTGACAAACTTTTACGCCGCACTTTGCCAGGACGTTGAGATCGACGCGAATGGCTACATCGTTTACTGTCCCTGCATGGGTGAGAGCTTGATCTTATATTATACGTACGATATTATTCCATACGTTGATAATCTTTGCGATCCTCGTTATTTCAGGCCGCTTCGGTAACCAGGCGGATCACTTTCTAGGAGTCCTCGGATTCGCCAAAGCCCTGAATCGCACTCTGGTGTTACCACCGTGGGTCGAATATCGCACGGGCGAGACCAGATCTGTAAGCGCAAAGTCTACGTGCAACGTTCATCCGTAAATTTTATAACTGATATTCAATATCTGATCCCATTCTCAGGTGCAAGTACCGTTCGATACCTATTTTAATGTTTCTCAAGTACAAAGTTGCCACAGAGCGATACTCATGGAGGATTTTATGGAGAAAGTCGCGCCCAAGATATGGCCACCTGAAAAGAGAATATGTAAGCTCCAATGATTCTTTTGAAAACGAGATATTGCAAGTTCTAAAATTAATTTGCTTTCGAAAGTGAGATAAATTCTCCGTTCTTTTCCCTTCAGCTTTCTGTTACGAGGCCCGCATGGGGAGCAACGGCAACGGGTCCTGCAACGCTAAGCAAGGAAACCCGTTCGGTCCCTTCTGGGACACGTACAACATAGATTTCGTTAAGTCGGAATTTTTCAAACCGCTCCATTATTACGACGTGTATTATACCCGGACGCGGCAGCTACAGTGGCAGCAGTACTATCGGGCCGAGACCTGGCCGGTGCTGGCGTTCACGGGCGCGCCCGCGAGCTTCCCGGTCCAGCTCGTGAACAAGCCTCTGCAGAAGTGTCTCAACTGGAACGACGACATTCTAAACAGAGCGAAGACGTTTATAAAGGAAGTGTTGCCGAGGGGCGCATTCGTCGGCATACATTTGCGGAATGGGATCGACTGGGTACGTGGCATTTGTTGCACATATATATATATATATATATATATATATATATATATGAATCAAGATAAATGCTATAACAGGGTTGCCACAAATTCTTCATTCTAAAATTCTATGACTTTTCCCTAACTGTCAGACAAAATTTCATAATTTTCCATGACTTTCAATATATTAAAAAATATGTTCGTTTGATTTGAAAATGACTATTTGGAAATCGTTAAATATTTTTGGAGAGAGCAATTTAACATAGCAATGTAAATTACTGTTGTTGACATTACTTGCACTTAATTGTTAAATTGCTAGTATTTCTTTATCTTTTTTTTTATATATGCGCACAATTCTTTTCCTCTGCTTACAATACAAGAAACATGTAAATATAGATTCTTTATGATAAAAACTAAATCCTGTTTATTGGAATCTTCGACTTACTACTATTATACAAAGCTATTTTACAAACAAAAGTATCTTACAAACTTGAAAAAAAAATTACAAAAATATGAAGTAAATTTTAATTTTATTAATTTGTTCACAAGTGATACCAGAAATTTACAAGTAAGTTTAAAAAAACAGTTTTAAATAAATTTAAAATTCCAATAAATAGTAGACAAGTTGAAAATTCTATAATGTTCTTAGTGAATCATTTTAAACCTCTATTAAAATGAGTTTCCATTAGCTAACAAAACTGTACGAGTGTGATATATGCATATTAAACTTCTTCAAATCTAAGAATTTTAATTTTTCAGAAAATTTTATAAAATTCCCTGACTTCCCTGATTTTCAGTTTTGTGGCAATCCTGTATAAACATTTTACGAAGAATAACGGTCTCTTAATTATCGCGTTCGCTTTTCAGGAACGCGCGTGCGAACATATACCGTCTGCGCCGGATCTCTTTGCCGCTCCCCAGTGCCTCGGTTATCAGAACGAACGCGGCAAGGCAACCCTCTCGATGTGCCTGCCGTCGTTCAACGTAATAATAACTCAGCTGAAGCGTGTTATTCGCAACGGCAAAGACATCAAGTCCGTGTTCGTGGCGTCTGACAATGACTACATGTTGGACAGACTCGGGGACGCTTTGGCGCGTAAAGAGGTAAGTCAGGTAAGCTCGTGATATCGCCAACGCGATAACGCTAATAAAATACGCTGACCTCATCGTTCCCACGATAGATATCGGTGTTCCGGCAGGCATTGCCGGTGTCCGCACACTTGGATCTGGCGATTCTCGGAAGGTCCAACTATTTCATAGGAAATTGCATTTCCTCTTTCACTGCTTTCGTGGCGCGGGAAAGAGAAGTCAAGGGATATCCGACTTTCTTCTGGGGCTACCCTCCCAGAACCAGAACAGAGCTGTGATATTACATTTTGTGACATGATACCTGCCAAATGCGCATAATCGATTTTTTTATTATGTTTATATTTATATATTACTATATTAAGTAACTGATGCATGATGAGATTAATTATTATACATGTGTTTTATTAATACAAAATACAATTGTGACGTGGCAGAGCAGACTAAGTCAAGAAAGTGGTATGTACTCTGCGAAGATCGTTTCGGATCGTCAGCATATATTTCGCGCAATAAAAAGTTTATACAAAACAAATCCGCTTGACTCGAGCGCATCTCATATTTTTTTGCCGTCGTACACTATATAAAAATATTAACCTCGGTACTTTTTCCCCCGTCGCTGTAGCATCGCGAAAGAGTTTCTGAGCAATTTCATTCACTTCCTATGTCCCGCATGTCGGACAGTGTCTGCTGTAAAACGCGAGCGAACTCCCGCGTGTCGGTCTCTCGGCACGATTTAAACGACGAACAGGCGAACAGAATGTCCTTCGGTCGCGGATTGTAGCAGCAACCGTAGCCGTCGGGAACGACCGGTCCGTAGCACATGAAAGACGCTGACTTATACGGCACCTTTGAATCACAGAATTATATCGATTATATAACGCGCGGATACAATTATCTTTTCGTTAAAATATCTTCACGTTTCAGTCTCGCCAAGGAATTTCTTCAAGAGCCAACTTCCGAATTTACCTGACTCGACGTTAAATTGAAATATGTACTTCTGGTGTAGCCAACGTCCTTGTACAATTCAGGGAGCTCCATACCTTCGCCTTTCGCTATCATCTTTAAGCCGAACAGGTGCCGATCGACGCCTTGACCCGTCGCCGCCTACGCAAAAGGGAACGTTAATTCGAGAACTTGCGCGTTCTTGGATCATCAGATGATTAATTAAAGCAGATGTATGTCTCACTTGTGCGGCGTATTCTTTGTGAGCGTTTATAGCTCGAACCATCAGTTCCTTCTTTTGCTGCTTGCTCTTGCGCTCTTCCGGAAGCATCGCTTTCGCGAACTCGACCGACTCGGTGCTGGTGGATCTGATGCACTCGGTTCTGGCATTTATGAATCTTCGTAACGCCGCGCTTTCGTAATGAGCCGGCGCCTTTCTTTGTAAGTGATAGAACGTCACTTGCATCGCGATCTGGATGAAACTGTCGGGACTCAGTTTAATCCCTTTAATAGTGTCCGCGCCGAATTTGTCAAATGTAAAACACTCCATGTCTATGTCATCTGAAAGCCTAAAAAAATCACAAATATTGTATATTCAGTAGTACTTGGCGTAATTGTAATCGTAAAGGGTAAAGATCAACCTACTTATCCACCGCGTCAGTAGCTATCTCGATCGCACAGTCTATAGCGTCGTTAGTTTCGAACTTCAACAGTTCCGGTCTCGGGAAATTCGCGGAGTTTGCATCCCTCGCGCTATTTTCCCTCGCCGCTCTGGAAATAGACGGAAATTGTTTACCACGCGCCCCGTTAAAACGATGTCTTATGTTTTAAGCAATTGTTATTTACATATATTTCAATACATAATCGTGAAGGACAGCAACCGGAACTCCCTCGCATGGACAGTGTTCGTATTCCATGCCAATGCAACCATCGGCGGATACTATATACTGTAAAGATACGTTCCTTATTTCTCTCAGAATCAAAAGATATCGTGTTAAACACATCTTCTTTAAAATTTAACTATTCATTGTAATATAGATATTAGTCAGCTATTTCACCTGCACAGTCTTGTCGTGCCACCTATTACCAGCGTTTATACAGCTGCTGTAGCCTGTCATAGTTTGAACCGCTCTGACCGAGGCGTTATTCTTCTCCTTAAAAGTATCTTTAGGTATATCCTTATCCAGACACATTATAAACAGGGAACTTTCTATATCCTCGATTATACTCCTATTGTTACCCAGTTCTGAAAATACAACGATAACGATTCGACATAGATAATAATGGAAATTATACAAAAAAATTGTGCGGCTTGAAAAGACGGAACGCAAATTGTGAGGTAAAAGGGGGAAACGAAAAATGCGCAAGGTAAAACTGAAATAAACCTAAAAGTAAGCTGTGGTCCTTCGCCCAAGTGTCTCTGTCGTTCCCAGTTAAAATCCCCACGGGCTTCCCTTGGGTACACGAGCGATCTGCGATATCTTTTATGGCAGCCACGAGCTTGCCCTCGTTTAAAACGCCGTTTTTATCGACAACACAAAGTTTAAAGAACTGTAACGTAGATAGAATGTGTATCCACAGCTGCATATTCGTGTTTCATCTCTACTGATTATACTCACATTATTATTGCTTATGACTATTATGTGCTTGGCCTCGTCTGTGTGCAACAGTTTGTCCATCACTTCGTTGGGTCGCCTGTGCGTACCGAGTATCATGCCGTAAGGCTGCATGTCGAGCGGATCATTGCGAGCCATTTCTTGTTTCATATTCTCGCTGCAGCATCATTGTTGATGAATGTTACAAGGAACGGAAAAGGAAAATAGCGTGAACCGCATAAAACTCACCTCTTGACCATCTCATTGTAATCGCACACAGCAGCAACGAGGCGCGCCGCGTACACGTAGAAGTCATCTGATTGATGGAAAGTAATTGGTGGCCCAACGGTCCCAGGGCTGGAGTGCACGATCACAGGCAAACGGTATCCTAAGTATGCGGTTTCCAGCCACCATTGTTTCATCTGAAATAAATAGACGTCAATTAGAATTACTATTCACTGATAATGCGTTAATTAGTATTATTATTATTTAACTGATACTGAAAGAATGTATGTAGATACGATAAGTACCCAGTTATCGGTGTTTTGATATCTCTCCAATAATTTAGCATGTAACCGAGGTCCTGCGCCCGTGTGGCTTATAAATTCACCGACAATCCTCTCGGTATTTTTGTATTCGTTGTCAGTCAACAATGGCTTTAACGATCTGTAATTAATGAATTATGAATAACAACGCCTGAAGATAAAAAGGCATACAAACATGTGTACCTCAAGTAACGTTCCGCAGTTTGCTTGAGATCAGGAACAGGTTGTTTTGGGATCGGTTGCTTATTTAGGTTTAACTTTGTGACAGATGCAACTTGCAGGATGGACGGTGTCTTACGTAATCCATTGTAGACCTGTTGATACAATCGATTTTATTAAAAGGCTCTTCTTTCTCGGTGAAAAAGTATGCGTGTACGAACTTACTGTGTACTTTGACACGTTGGAGAGAACTTTGTACATAGCTGGTTTCTCCAGAGAACTCGAGTTTACTGCCACTGTACCGCTAAAGAACAAAGATTAACAGGTATTATCGACATTTCGAAGGCAGGCGATATCACAGATAGGGAATATAATTGTCAAATAAACGTTATCGTGTGGGAAGTGTTCAATGGAGCTCACTGTTCGTTGAGATATGTCTCACATTTGCGCGCTCACCGAACGTCAAAATTTTCAAGAGTATCTCAGCAGTCATCTGTCACACCCACACCATATGTGTTGGATATGCATGTATACACGCATGCAAACAACACACACACACGTACGCGTGGCCTGTCTAAATCAGTGTACATACATACGCGCGATAAATGATTCGCGTGATGACAGTCCCGCATTACCACAAGGCATATTGCTATAAATTGTCACCAATTATGTCATGAACATTGAACCGGCCAATTGCAATAAATTGACGTATACTTGGTTCGTGTCGCACGTATCATCTGTACGGCGTGTTTAGAATTATTTTATAACAGTATACGTACGCGTCCATATGGTCGAGACTGTCGAGAGCCTGGTATCAGGTGGAAGGAGCGAACAGGAGCAAAATGGCAAATGACGTACGGACTGGTCAAAGCTCGTCGACTGTATTAAGAGCATGAGATTCCTGCAGTCGTGTTCGATAAGAACCGTCTGAAGTGGACGGGCTAAAGTGTCAACAACGCGATGTAAAGATAGTCGTTGCATATTAATGAAATGATAAAACCGGTTAATTTTTGAAATTAAATGCGGCTATGATATCGAACCAAATGTACGTGGGTTTGTCCGGCTTGTATTACAATTTTCAGCGTGTATATATTGAAATTTAACACAGAGATTAAAGTAATAAATTTTTTCTTTCATTTATAACTTGTTTATATAATGATTGATATATTATATGATTTAAAATGTAACAAGACTAATTGAAGTTTATAAAGAGTATATAATACTGTTTTTTCTGCTAAACTCGAATTTAGTTTATATTAAACTGATAAAAGAAAAAATAATACACATATGTGTACATAAAAATTATATAAATAGTGTGTATATGTGTGAGAGTGAGAGAGATTATATACGTATTCATATATGTAACATAAAATTATACATAAATATATTTTTTTCAGAATTTCAAAGAACCGGCCTATCCTTAAACTCAAACAACAGATAAAGACATGCAAGTTATGTAAAAAAATTGTAAATTATTTACATAAAATGCAATAAAATGCAAATTACATAAAATTGTAAATATACTATTATAACTATATATTACACTTGATTTCTATAGAATCTCGAGCAGTTCGAGTTTCTTTTCGCTTTTGAAAATTTTAAGGATTCTCACAAATGACACGCAGCCGATAATTTGTTCTTACGTACAATCGAGAAATTGATTGTTGTCAATTGCTAACAGCTAAGGCCGTCATGTTGGCAGCAATTCGGACCAGCTGTTTCGCTGTGACGTCATGTTTATCATTTCGCCAGTGAAAAGTGGAGTACAGCTCCCCTCTCGCAATAAGTTGCTATCGAGATTAACGATAAATGGGGAATCACCGCGTTATTTCGTCGTAATACAACGACTCTTGCAAATGTTAGCCAGGAGTGGCACCGAAAATACGTGTCACTTTTCGCCGAAATAACTCGCGTGAGCGTATCCGGGGCGTACTTGTAGCTGTTCTCGGACAAGATGTAAGAGGTTACCTAACCTCTCGCATCCACGACGAGTGAACGCATCTTCGGCAGAGCAGAGGCGAGGAGGAGGTCGACGGAGTCGCGTGACGCTTTCAGAAGCGACGCGATCACGGAGCGTCGAGCCACGCTTGTCACACCTCGGTTCTAAGCGAGTCGCGCGGGTCGCCCCGTCGACCGACGTGTCGCACGATGAACGACATCGAGAACGGGGAGACCGACACCTTCGGATCGTACTGCGCGCTGCTGGTCGCCTTCAAGACCATGAAGGAACGTTGCCAGCAGCTGCAGACGCGACTGGCGACGGTGGAGGAGGAGAACATGTGTCTCAGGCTCGAGTGCGGCAGGGACATGACCACGGCTATTGTCAAAGTCGACAAGAACGACAGGTCGCCGCTGCAATCTCTGCAGGTTCGTTAAATCTAGTTCAGACAGCAAACAATTAAAAACCTTAATTATCTCTCGAAACTCTGTTATGACATATGATACACAATGCAAATTGCAAGAATAATCTATCTCTCAAGAATTTCAAGATCTAAAAGTGGTCTTTTTCTATTCAACGATGCCACGAGATTTGTTTGTTCCTTCTATCCGTTTAGCTGTATTTGAAAACAATACAATAGAATTATATAAATATCTACATATTGGGGAATATTAATATTGCTTGAATTAAGTAAAGTGAGTTTTTGTGTACAAATTTCCTTCAGTAACGTAAAACAAAGTAAGAAATATAAAAGTAAAAGAATATTTCTGAATGTTTCGCATCTGCGGTGTTTACACACATTTAATAATGCGAATAATGCATTTTTGGACTGCAGGAAAAGATAGAGGAACTGACGAAACAAAAGTCTCAGCTGTCCCATCACGTTTTCATGGTGGCCGCGGAGAATCGTCAGTTATGGAACAGATTAACAAGATTGACAAAAACTAACAAGTCATTAGGTAGCCAATTGACTAAGATCTCGGACACGCTTAAGCAACATCCCACTATGCAGTCGTCCGATATTATTACATACAACTTTCGCGATGTGTCTGATTTGGACAAACAGGAGGCCAAGACGTACTTACTAACTACGGATGGTTGGTATCGACCTGAAATCAACCATGCTGTCACGCAATCTCTAGTCACGATTAACAATTTTTACCGTTGCAGGTGAAAAGGAGCAAAGCTTGGAAGAAATATCTCTTAGGCTAATAAATAGTATTATGCTGGAGAAGTCCGATCTCGAACAGCAGTATGCAGAGGTAAAGAAGCAAAAATTTCGTAACATTTAATATCTTTTATGCAATACCGGTCGTTTTCACAGATGGTGGAGTTACACAATAGTTCCGAGTTAAATTTACAAGCCGTCGGTTTTACGTATCCAGAAGACTCAGACACTGATTCGCTGGAGCAACTGAAGCAGCACGAAATTCGGTTGTCTCAAACTAAGGACGCCTTACTTGGGCAGCAAACTAGGTTGAAAAGGGCATTACAGAATTTAAAAAAAATGGGAAAAGGTGAGTCTCAAGTGTAATTAATTTAATCGATTATCTTTCTCTTTTTTCTGACATTGATTGACGATGCAGAGAATGCTTCCCAGAAATTCGTCAATTTCAAAATAAATATATTTTTTCAGGGGCGATATGTAACAATTGTCGAAAAAATGCGAATAAGAAGATGTGCCAAACGGGTACGCAATTCGACTCTGATGACAGTTTCAAAGAACACGGAGCTACTCAGACTAGTCTCATGACTCCCAGTCTTTCTATGGAAAAATGTCCTAATCAGAACGACAACGTGGACAATATGTGCCCGTTGTGCGGGATTGCCTTCGGAAAGTGCGTGCCGTTTCCGGATTTTCACGAACACGTCTTAAGTCATTTCACCAAGGAAGTGTCCACAGAGGATTTCGAGCTTATACATTGATTGTGGCAGTCGAAACCAGTGATAAATTGTTACACACGTGAAATTTTCTTCGGACTTCAACGTGTATAAAAGAAAATTACGGTGATAGGGAATACGAAATATTGAAATAGATAAAATATCGCTCGACCGTAGTGTAAATTATATGACAATACTGCGCGTTACAGAAGTATTTTTTGTTAATATTATCCTCGTACGAAGCTGATTATTCTAGAATCTGTATTCAACTTAGTTGAGGTTAGGGAATATAAGAAAAAATGTGAGCGATCACTCAGATTGATATTAATTTTTAAAATTTAATTAAGAAATACGTTTATATGCATTAATTTTCGATTACCTGGAGGAAAGCCGCGACCGAAAATCGTTTGAATCGTTTGTTAAAATTTTTGGAGAGCCAAACTTAACCTATTCATCGTGCCAATGTGATCTTTTTTACAGCGCCAAGGGCGCCAAAAATGCCAAGACTGACCTCATGGCTCATATCGTATCTACCAGTATTTATTTTTATATCAATAAACACGATCACGAAACAAAAATGAAATATCTTTCGCGCAAAGGACGCTAGTCGTAAATACAAATATTATATTTTAAAAAAACGTTCTAATATTTTTATTCTCCAAAAATCCTGGATATTCACCCCATTTCGACGAGGGTGTATATCCCGGATTTTGACTACAAAAAATTAAAACCCAATTCCAAGTGCACTTTACGCAAGATTAGTAGGTTTAACGTCTTTTTTATTCGACGGTTCCTGCGTTGTTGGCTGCAGTAAGTTCTGATGAAACCACGAAGGTCTTTTCTTTGGCATTTCAACTATCCTTTGATTCTAGAATTAGAGATAGAATTAAATTTATATTTGTATAAATAAAATCGAACTTTATGTCGCACGACAAAGTGCGTAATTTTTAATACCTTCCAAAATTCATCCGTTTTCGATTCCCTTTCTCCATCATATAAAACAATTACGTTCTCTTCCACCGGGCTCAGACCCAACTCCTTTTGAATGGCGTCTTGCATTTCCTTAGTCTCGAGCTTTACTTTTTCATAGCAGTGTCCTACATGGGCAAACAGATGTGGATAAACCATCGCAAGTTTTTTCTTCATTCTTATATCCAAGAATGTAAATCTAAATTGCACTTTTTATATTTTTCTTGCTCTATATAATTATTTTACATTGATATTTACCGCATAGACGGCCAGCTTCGTAGGGATGACCACAATTGAAACATGATAATATATTAGTTTTTGCAACAGGTGGCTTCCAAAAGTATTTCATATACCCGAATCTTCTCTTGAGTCTCTCCTCCAAACTACGTCGTTTCTTCGGAACCGCCCATAAAATGCCATTGTCGAAAATTTCTTTCAGACTATCGAGACCGAGACGGCTCGTCGGTTTCGGTTCGTTCAGGAAGCCATTGCAATTGATTGCGTATAGCGATCCTACAGCAAAAAGTTCAAAAACTTTTTCAAACCTCGATAGTGTTAACAAAATTTATTCCAATTTAGCATTACTAAAAATTGTCAATATTATTCTTGTACGAAGCTGATTATTCTAGAATCTGTATTCAACTTAGTTGAGGTTAGGGAATATAAGAAAAAAATGTGAGCGATCACTCAGATTGATATTAATTTTTAAAATTTAATTGAGAATACGTTTATATGCATTAATTTTTGATTACCTGGAGGAAAGCCGCGACCGAAAATCGTTTGAATCGCTTGTTCAAATTTTTGGAGAGCCAAACTTAACCTATTCATCGTGCCAATGTGATCTTTTTTTACAGCGCCAAGAGCGCCAAAAATGTCAAGATTGACCTCATGGCTCATATCGTATCTACTGAAGACTACCGACCCTGGGTAAATTTTCGATCTATGGAATTCCGATAGATCTGAAGATAACAGAAGATTTATCGACATTATCGACTGTCAATCTAAATCTTCGATCGTCGATATTCGAAATATATCATATATTAATTTAAATTAAATACTATTGTACATATTTAAACATGCTGATTATAATAATATAAAATAAGTAATAAAGAATAAAAATAAGTTATAAAGTAAGTTATAATAAAGTATAAAGGAATATAAGTTGTAAAATTATTATTACATTTCAAAGCAGCTGACTTTCACAGCAATCGCATGCGAATGAGACTGCCGGTCTTAAGTACCACCGTTGGTGACAATGTATACCCATTGAAACTATTTAAACTGTGATTTCATTGTAAACGTAGAAAGTGTTCGACGCGCAAGCTACACGATGAACATATCATTGGGCGACGTCGGACGATGATTTCCTATGCGCGCATGCGGGCTTGCATTGCTCGCAGTGGCTCAGGAAAGGCACACACAAGCGGCAGCTCATAAAGTCGCGAAGCCGCTCTCGTGGACTTCGTGGTTATAAGCGACTACCCGCGCGCGTGCGAGGGGGGTGGGAGGACATTGGCAGCGGGACGGGGAGATGGTCGGCCGTCGGGTGGAGGGGGGAGTGCGATTTTTCGAAGTGCTGGTGGGATCGGAGTGGAATAGAGACTCGTAAGAGGTACGGGCCACTCGGGCAGTGGTGAGTCGCCTCACTATAGCCCTCGCGATGGCATGTATAGGATCGAGTAGGCTTTGTGCTCGTGTGGAGAGACTGTGCCAGTTCGGACATTTCGCCCAATTACGGAGGAAAGTTTCGACTACGACATGTGTGAAATCGCGGCCGGTGATCCCCGCGCGGACGGACGGCGCGCTCCTCCAGCACTGCCAGGTACGTACGTTGTCACGGCGAGCTGCAGACACCCCCGGCCGTCGCTTTGACGGCCCCGCGGCGCCGCTGCGGCAGCTCCCGTTCGAGTTGCCGCGCGTCCCCGCGGCCGTCGGGATCCCACTGTCCGGACGCGCCCGAGAAAACCCGCTGTTCCATTCAATTTTCCGCGATTCTCTCGCGTTTATCCACGACCGTCCCGCGCCGACCTAACCTACGCCCGGCGGTTGACACCTGACGCACCGACTGTTTTGTCGCGCGATCTACCGCGCGCCTCCGACAGGCGAGGTGACAGCCGATCGCAAGGGCGGAATCAGACGGACCTTTCGGGATCTTTCGAGGTGACATTGTCACGCGTTCGAATGATCTACTCCGCGAGAATCAGTCGCTGAAAAATTACATAACATGTGGGTCAGGGGTGCTGCGAAATGTTGCGACGAAACGCAGTCTTCCCCGTGTCCGCGCGAGGGGGGATCGCGTGATGAGGCTCGCCCCGACGCGCTGACCATTCGTTTCTAAGTCGTAAAATCCGCGATCACGTGCGAACAACGCGGCGGCATTAGATATTCTCGCTCCGGCATATGCCTGTCAGCTGGTCCCAGCAGACGCCGTATGGATCGTCTGCTAGTGACGTCGCGATGTGTCAAACGAGCGACGATATCTCGGCGGAGCGTGTAAGGAATCGCGATCGCGCGTGGACCACGAAAATTCGCGCGCGTTTTTTTCCCGACGTCCTCGCGACAAGAACCTCGGGCGGAAGACGCACGGAATTTCCGCGCGGTTTTAGAGGCTGCACTGACTACGCGAGCGAAGCGCGTCGTCGGCCGTACGCATGCGCGCGTTAGAATTCGAACGCGCTAAAAGTCCAATTTAGAGACGGTCCGCAGGTGTCTTTGCAGCTGCGCAACGGGCGTGCGCCGCGCTCTCAGCCTCTAAAAAGTCTAGAATAAGACGAGTACATAATTAAGTGTTGGAGAGAAAAAGAGGAAATATTGATGAGAGAGAGAGAGAGAAAGAGAGTTCAGCTACAAAAAAGAATAAATTTTATGTATTGTATTTCATTATTAAATTTGTTCTTACATTAAAATGTTATATTTTCGAGAATAATTTTCTAATAGAAATATGTATTAAATAATATGAAAAATTTATTAAAATTTATAGTTAAATAATAAATTTTAAAGATTGATTTTATTTTTTATGAGATTATTCATGAGAAAAATGATAAAAAATGAGGAGATATAATTAAATAAATTCTAGGAAACTAATTAAACAAGTATATACATGCCACAGCTAGTAGCCACAGGTGCGGAAATATTATCTTTTATTTCAACATTCTTCAAGACGAGATTTGAAGGCGGAAGCTTTCAACTCTTGGATTTGTTTTTTTTTTGTAAGTCGAAAGAGTTTACACAAGTTTTTTCGGGCCTACATATGTATTACATATGTACATTTAGAAATCTACTTTAGGTTAATTGATAACTAAATGAATTTGTCTACGAGCAATTTGAGATATTCTGTGCATATCCAAATCAATGATTCCAGATAAGAATTCAGATAAGAATCCAGATATAGAATAAAAAATCGGTTCTTTGTGGAAAAATTTATTTTCTATCGCATATAGAACGATTCACAAACGATGCTCTAGAATGTATATTTAAAATTGGGATGAACATTTTTTTATAGATCAATACTGATCAATTTTTATGTTGTAAGAGATCGAAAATTAAAGTTACTTTTTTGCAATTCACAAATTTGCAACAAATAAATAATAAAATTCTATTTTTGATTTGATTTTAAATAGATTTACTTTAATGTAGAAATAAAATGGAATTTTTGAAAAGTAACGAATAATGATGTTACTCAACTTTATTCTATAAAGATTCATTTCAATTTCTTGAAGATATCAGATTAGTATTACGTTATTTCTGTATTTCTGTTTCTGGTCTAAAATTTCGTTGCGTTATTTTAATTTATTGATTATTTAAAATTTTATCGATTCTCTGATATCGAATTTAATTTACATGTTAATGTCTTGGTTCGCTACATCTCAGATGGTGTTCCATATGTAAAAGTAAAAAATTCTTCGAAAATTAAATGAAAATACCTGCTCTTAATATCTCCTGTCCAGTTGCTCGGTGTATCGCTCGGTGTATTCTCGTGAAATCACAGTTGCGATTTTCGAGCCGTGAGCGCGTACGTGCGAAGTCGCGACTTTCTCGGATCGAAAGCGCCGTGGAGGAAGCCGGGAGGCTTCGAAATTTCGCCGTCGATGATCGGGCCGCGGAGTAACGTCAATACGGGGACGGCTGATCGTATTACGCAATGATCTTAGGTCACACACTGCAGTCGCGGCGACAACGCGACGTTTCGCCGCGTGCTTCTTTTTTCGCGGATAGGAATCTCCGTCGATATGTACATGCGATAACGATCAATATTATTGAATCGACGCGGCGAGACCGCGGTCGCGTCACGAATTTCGAGCCGTACTAAGCCGCGTAAGTAGGCTAACAGGCTGCGCGCGAAAGATACTTCTTGGAGCACGCCGGCATTCGCGCTCTTGACTTTCTCGGCTTGACCAGCTATAGCATGCGTCTCCACACCTGTTTTTTACCACGGGATACACCGTGACTTTTACTCCTCCTGTGGAAGCGACACTTTCCGATCGAGAGTGAAAACCGCAGAAATCGAAACCTCATACATGTATATGCGTGTACTTTTGAAAATGCATCTGACGTAAACGTGCGCTCCATTTGCAGCTTAATTTATTTGATAAAAAATAATAAATTATATTTCTAATATATGTAGAAATAATCTCAGCATTTACCATTTTATTTTATATTTGATGTTATATTTTTGTTGATTCTCCCATAATTTTTTCGATTATTACAACCCTTGCCTCTTTCTCTCTCTTAATGTCTCTTTTTCTGTATTTTATAATATTATATTAACAATTTATATTAAAAATATAACAACAATTTATATTAAAAATACAGTATCTGTGTTACACGTAATGTAATCGTACTGCTAAAAAAAAAAAACGCTGACTAAAGTATTTTAAATATTAACGATTGGAGTTGAGTAGTTATAGAACACTTAGCATTGTTATCATATCATAGTTGCAAAATTGTAAGCATTTTTCTATACATGTTTTTTTTTAGAAGCAAGGTAACGTGTTAATATTTTATGTTTCCTTTATTTGGCAACATGAAAGCAAGGATAAACAAAATATAAATACATTAATCATACTTTATATTGACTAAACAAGTTGTATCTTTCAAGTTTATATTGCATAATTTTAACGCAGTTAATGCGTTCTCATAAGTAGGTCGGTTTATTACCTCGTTATTCAAATCGCTGTTGCTTAAACTTGGCGTGATTAATCCATGAGTGGAATGGTATATATATATATTGAATAGTACTGGTAGTACACGCAGTCGACTAATTTTTCTCTGTTCGGTTGTACCTAACCGTGAACGGACAGGCGAAAGGTGCAGGAAGTAAATCAAAAGAGGTTTTTTAAGACCGCGATATCGAATTGTATCTTGAATTCCTATAATACGATACTTTGTTGCAACATTGGAGAATAATTTAATATGTCCTTCCTACAATAAAAAAAAATGCAGTGACTATGCTCGTTTTCCTTGCGAAACACGCAATTTTATGTTCACGGTTCTTATACGTTCTTATTGGCGATTTGATGATTCACACAGATGAGATTTAATTTAATATGTTTCTTCTATTTATCGTAAGCAAAGTGCGGTAGCGAATATTTTGGTACGTATTTTCGGAGATTTGAGAAATTTTTGCAATCTATTATAATTATTGGTAAATAATACTTGGATAATCTATGCATGTGTCATATATATATTTTTATTTGTATATTTTAGTCTCTTTAATTATTAGATAAACAAAGTTATTAACTTTATTAAATAAAATTTCCTGTTAACTACATAATAAATAGAGCTATTAGCAATTAGATTTATACTTTATTTGTCATATTATATAGGTTAACAATTAGAATATATTCTTTTAGTTTATGTTTATATATATATATTTTTTTTTGTTTCATGGTCCATATTTACGGCATATTAATACACAATTAAATGACTGCGTATCCACACACGGTACCAACTGCGATATCAAGTGCTGAAATAAATCTCGAATTTAAATCACAACTACCGCGGACAGAAATAGAATCAGCTGGGGATTTACCCTGCACACATACAGGAAAAAATTATACATTTCGTGCGCGTAATCGGTTTTGACGATTTGTACGCCAAAAATCTTTCTCGGATTTCAATCCGATAAATATGCAAACGGAATGGCTGCGTGATCCTAAGACGAAGCAGCTTGCACTCACGCATGCAGAATACTTACAAGTGTACCCTTATACGCAGGATTAACGCGGATAAGCAACGTTGAGCAATGAAGGCTATAAATGTCATGAAGTATAGAAATGTTCTCAGCCATTATTATGATAGAGAATGTTGTATGCCGGATATAATGGCTTGGAAAAATCGGGGTATCCGTATCGAAACAGCCTTGAAAGACTTTTGTAATTAGAGAGAAGCTTATAAAATGTTTACGGAGGGGAAGACCGCAGGCGATCGGGAATAACAAGCAGAATGCATTGTTAGAACATGTTCAATGATAATTATTTCAGAGCAAATTTTGTGATCGATAACACTGTACAATACGAAATTTGCCTTGAAGTTTAACAAATCATTTCTTTAACAAGTCGTTTCTTATGTAGATACTTTCAGTTATTAAACACAAATCTGAGCATGAAATGTTTGCATTACATTTAGGGACGGATTTAAAGTGGCCGACCAAATTTCAAAAATTTGTAAAATTAAATTTTACAAATAGCGGCCATATTAAATCTGCTGTTTTGAATTTTTAGAATGAGTTTAAATTCGTGTTCAGCGATTCCAATATAAAAGTGTTATATTTTGTGGAAATTTGTTTTTTTTTAGAATTAAATGTTTCCCCGAACGGATTCATAGATTAGATAAGGTCAGTTTCAGTGAAATTAGATACAACCTTAAAATTACTCTTGTTTGATTTATTTTTTATTTTATAGCCATAGTTCAGATCTTTCAAACTTTGCGAAAGTAACTTTGTAGCACAATCTAAAGTTATTAATTATTGAAAAATATCAAAATTGCAATTTTCAGCTTTCATAGCAGATTTCTCAAAATTTTGACGTGATAGAGACGCTTAAATTCGTGTTTAATAGTAAAAAATACATAAGAAATGACTTGTAAAATTTTAATTTAAAAAAAAGGTGATTTTTTGTTGCTCAGTGTACTCTTTGTCGGCAATTTCGTTCACCAAATTAGCCATCGGCATTTTGTAAAAACAGGCGCGGTTTTTCTATGCTAATTCAGTTACAGGTACTTCGTCGGTAATTCGTTGCGTTAACAAGAATAATTGCATTGTCAGTATATTCATGCATTCCTGCACGTGTGCATTTGCACACGTGCACCTTATACCAGAACGGAATAGCGAAAGTGCCTATGGCGCGCGTTAATAGGGTAACTCATTTTCAACGGAAAGTGCTTGGGTAATCTTTATATAAAAATGCAATTTTACTGAATAATCTAACGGCTTGAACCAATCTAATTTCCACTGATGACAATTAGTGAAAGAAAAAGCTTAATCCGAAATTAATTACATCTTAATTCGTCTTTTTATCGGTGAAATTATCTAATGATTCGTAGATATTTAGAAAATAGACGCGCTAAGGGCCGGCTTTCAAATGAAAGTTATGTAAAATCGATTTGAATTTTATTATTGTCCTCTCGATTCCTTGGTCATTCAATCGCACTTCGACTATTTGAATATTAAGAGAAGAAATACATAATATGTGCAATTTTATATATAGACACATTAATTTTCATATGAGAGGTGAAAAAAGTTCTATAAAACAATTTAAAATAGCTCACATTAATTCTCACGAAACTGTCTCGAAAATCTCTTGTCGAACCAGAAACAACGAGTACACTGATGAAAGTAGTAATTAGAATTCATTATCGTACAAAAGAAATGTATATGTAAATGTTTATACAGTCACTTTGCAATTGAATCATGAATCCTTGGAAAACAATGTAGAGTTAATAACTAGGAGTTATCGCGAGGAGGTGAGAGAAAGGATGTCGCCGCTTCAAGAACGTATAATTGCCTGCGGTATATTATTATGCTAGCTCTGTTAGCTTTGAGGACAATCTTGAAATATTACAGAAGGAAGAACCGAACGCGCAATTATGTTTCATGGACAGACTAACTGTACTTACAAATAAGCTAAAGTTAAGTTTAGTATAAAGTAAAGTTTAGTAACGCGAAGCAAGTGTCCAACTACGGTAAATTGCATCGTTATATTGTTGCATATATGAATTTTTAATTGATTTAATAATGACAATTATTTAACAAATTTTCATTTAACTATCTAAGATTAGCACTTAAAACGAACGACAAGAGACATCTAAGTTATGTCAAAATAAATAATTTTTTAATTATTTAAATAATTTAATTTTGTATGATTTAAATAATTTTTTTATTTACGTTATTATTTTTTAAACGCGTCGACACGAGATTTGATATAGATCGAAATTCTCAATCGTTGATACGTGTAATAATGCTGGACAGTTTTACAATGCGGTAAGTCCCCGAATGATTTGTAGCGTATATATGCCCGTGCGAAGAATATACTTGACGTAATTTATATCTTCACGTCTAAAGTTAAGCGAATAGGTCACAGTACCATTGACTTCGAAGCTTTATTTTATAATACAATTGGACAGCTATAAATATTTCAAATATATGTATATGCGAAAACATGATAATTAGAAAGAAATTTTCAAACAACATGTTAAATAACGACATTAGATAATTTTAATATTAAATTAACAAATTAAGAAGTATATGAACCAGTTAAAAGTAGCTTTGGATTCTTTAATTAATAATCATAATGTGCAAATGTCTTGATACAATACACTCGACCCAGTAATATCTAATTCAGACGTGAAGACATAACTGTGGGCGAGTATACGTTTGATTCATGTGCGCCCTGAAGTGCGTCAGATGATGCGTCTCATGCATGATGAACATGAAGATGCGATACGGCACGTAGCTATCGACATAATTTGCAAAGCCATAGGGATAAGACCAGCATTTAAATTGCTTAGATTGCATGATAAGATATAATGACGAATGATGATGACGAAATTATTTTACGATGGCTTCTTAGCATAAATGAAAAGAATTCTTAACATTATTATGTAGAGAATTCTTAACATTGCGTAACACATTGGAAATGTATAAACGAGCATGTTATATAAAAAAAAATCTTATGAAATCACGTATAGGTAGTGCAGTGTC
The DNA here is from genome assembly GCF_000956235.1 of Wasmannia auropunctata. Lineage (NCBI taxonomy): Eukaryota > Metazoa > Arthropoda > Insecta > Hymenoptera > Formicidae > Wasmannia > Wasmannia auropunctata. The sequence continues at coordinate 1,285,254 of NW_012026892.1, forward strand.
CTATAACAAGCATTATAATGTTACGTATATTTGATAGAGCAATCAATAACCATATTGGTTTCCAGTTTATTTTAACATAGCGGAAAATATGCTTTTCTCCTCTATTGTAAATTTATATCCAACGAGGACTGTGAAAGGAAAATTCTATGGGAAAATAAGTTCGAATTTTTTTAAACTGATATTGCTTCAATCAATAGCTATAATTATTATTAACTTATTAATCTTAACGTTTCTCACAAGAGTATTCCCATTTCGAGAGAAACAGTCTTTAACCTTTACGTACTGTACCTCGCATAGACATAGTAATTTAATCCGCTAGTTCCGGATATTTTCTATAGTTTACTTTCATACTGACATACAACATCCGCTTTCTCGCTGTAAATTACCATATGGCAAATGATGATGATCGTCCCGTATTTAAAATAGGTAGCTATTGCAGAATCAAATTGATCGGTAATTATTCTCAAACGGCGAATAAAGATATGTGTAACTATAGAACGCGACAGAAGATTATATTTTTATGACAAACATGTTATGATAAAGTTTTTAACTAAAAATGCACGTTTTTAGAGATGTTGAGATAAATATATTTACAATATTTATTAACGATTTTTCGGACACAGCAAAGAGACCAACAAATTGCTCTCGCGTTTTCTTACTGTCATTATTATGAGAGAAAAAAAAATCGTTTGAACACTTGTACAAATAAATACACAAAGTCAGAGCGTCGTATTTCACAACAGGAAGTTGTTCAATACCTTTGTGTCTCCCGAAAACGGAGAAGTATATGCTCACCAAATACACGCGAGATGTAGAGAACTTTCTCTGCCGTGGTGCTGGATAATATATGTTTAGATTGTATTCAAATAGATTATTTTTCCATGTAGGATTTATGTTTTCTCGAATGTTAATGGATACGTCGACAGTATATATTTAAGAAAATTGCAGATTGAAGACGATTTAGAAGTAACATTTACGTACGATTTTCGGCTTGAATACAAAATTCGAAACTCCTTGACGGATATAGAATCGAAAAAAGCATTCTAGGATTTTGTTTCAAGCGAGAATTTAATATATGTTGGCGAAACGAATTCGTGGATGTATATTTTCGCTAAGAAAGAAAAAAAAGAAATAACCGGTCCATCTTTATACCCTTGACTGGCACGTGCTGTTTCCGCATTTTTTAAAATGTCATTCGCAAACGGATATCACGTAAGCCGCCTGCTAAACTGTCCCGAGGACATTAAAAAGAGACGTCGCAACGTACATGACGAATACAACGTTAGCGTTGTCTCATTTTGTAGTCCAATCGTGCAGCGATTCCAAGGCTCGTGGCATCGCGCAAAGGTGTATCGACGAAGATCCTTGAGGAGAAAAGAGTAAAGGCATGACGGGTCGTCGACACTGCTATACTTTCTTTATCATTAACGTGCTATTGATTTCAACAAAAATGGGAAACATGGAATAGACGTTTCTCATTAAGAATTTGCGAGAGAGATTCTAATATTTTTTAGCAAATTACGAAATATGAATAAAGAAAAACCGAGAAAAACCGTGTTGAGATTTTCAAATATATCGAAAAAGAATCGTTTTTCAAAGAAAATGATAAATTCAGATAAAAATTTTGCAGATTTGAGAGTAAAATACAATATGTACAATAAATCTTTTTAAAGTATCTTTATGATGTATATCTAAAATAAATTTATAATTTATAGAAACTACTTCGCTATTGTGCTACTACTTTGTGTATTACAATATCGTTAGAAAAAATAAATAAAATTTGAAATTAATAACATAGTATTAATGCAATGCAATTTCGATGAATTATAAATTTATCTTATTTGTTACGTTTATTTGCAGCAATCAATCACTAATTCACCACAAATGTTATACATGCAATATGCGGTATTAGATGGATGTTACGCATACAATATTTTGTCTAACGTTTGTAAGTGCGCGAAATCACACACAGTTCATGCATGACTCCGTTTAATCGTAATCTACAAATGTGACCTATTGCAAATTCTTCATATTTCAAAAAAATATCGTTTAAGAAAAAATGGCAAATATACTTTTATAACTTTTTTTTCAAGAAAAAAAAACAAATGTATACATTAAATGAAATCAAAAGTTTGATCTATATAAAAAAGAATTTATAGTAAATTTAATATCCGCACTATTTTGCTTATTTGAGATCTGATTCGTGCAATTTCAGCACCGTAGGGCTTAATAAAGACAAGTATCGCGAAGGACGTGACAACTACGCAAGATAAACGATATCGAACCCTTCCTTTGGCGATGAAATGGTCAGTTTCTCCATGATGAGAACGGCACGCAGGTGCCCTCGATATCCAAATGCGAGTCGCGGTAAAAGTTGAGCGATTACGTACTACGTACTTGTTTTTAACTGTTGAACGACCAGTTGTGGATGCCTTCTTCGTCTCGCGCAGTGGTCCTGATTCGAGTTCGCAAAAGCAGAGGGGGTGGGGAGAGAGAGAGAGAGAGAGAGAGAGAGAGAGAGAGAGAGAGAGATCCATTTCATGACGGAACACCAATCCGGTGTATTTTGTCGCAACGGGAAAAATCAATCTCTTCTTGAAAATAAAGCGCGTTTTCAACGCGAGTATAATTCACGCTCAACTTTGATACAAGGAATCAGCTTTCTCTGACAATTACAAATGATTTATCGTTAGAAATGCGGGTGACTGTCCGATTATCCGGATTGTCGAGCAATCGACTTTCCTATTCTATCGTACACGTAGTGCCTTTAACTTATTTGAAGTATTAATTGTCAACTTTTGTTATTATCACATTCGAGTGGCACATACGTTTGTAACTGCAGTGACTTCACAGGGTAGAAGATTAATGAGACTATTCCAGCTTGAAGAGAGGTGGTCAAGTACCGTCGAGACGTGATTATCTAGTGTAGGTCGAGATTATTTGGCTTTAATAATTTATCGAGATTGGTTATTGTATTATGCTAATGAAATGTGCAGCATTCTCGAGTTACGCGTATTGCAATGCTACTTTAGATATCTGTATCTGGAATTGCGACCTCTAACAACTTCGTCATATCTCTCACGTTTTTAGAAATAGCAGAACACTAACTATAAAAATTATGTCTATATTTCAGATATTGTATTTGCGATATCGTATTGCTGATTTTATTCATACATCTATAACAAGTTGTTACGATTCGTAAGTTCGTGGATATTTAATATGTTTTACTTTTACCAAAAAGTATTTCTTACAACTATTTCTTCTTAAGACAGATTATTTCTTGTGGCTTTTCCTTAATCACGCCGTTGCAAAATCGCCACTTTCCTAAATTAATAATCCGAAGCAATTAGCGATGTGAGCAGCAGTTCGAACGGGTGAAAGTAACTAATTCAATTAAGCATCATAATGAGGAGCAGACGCGTATAGCGTTAAATAATTCAGATCACAAAACATGTTCTGGCTTTTAAAAGTTACATAAAGTGTACCGTAATCCGTTGCACCGATCTACGACCTTAACGTAAACTGCGCTATTATTTCGAGCACGAATCTAAGAATAGGGAAAAATTTTAAATTAACTTGTTAAGATGCCAAAAATAAACTATTTTTCTGAAAATCTAAAAATAACGTTGAATTAAAATCGAATTAATAACTCTGTTAAATAATAACAAGCGAAATTAAAATTGTGCATTTATACAGCAGTACAATACAATGTATGAATAATACCGCATCGTATATCGCAATTCACGTTGTCTACGTAAATATCTATAATAAAATTTAAGATAAAAAAATGTATAAAATTGCAATTTTTAATAATTCTTTGTATTACGCTCCGTGGTGCAGCGCAGCGCGCAGAGAAGACTATCTCTAACGAAGATTAGTGAAATCTTTCGCTCCGTGCCGAGCGCCGAGCGAGCGCTTTGAGATCGAGAGTGATAGGAACTCGGACATTATACTGCAGAGAAATGTTAATAAAATCTCTCAGCCACGCGTAGCTAATTTCACACGAGAAGGAACCAAGGAGGAGAAAGACCCTCCTCGAAACTCTCATCGGATTCCTCTCAAACGCTCGCCATTTATTTCACTCCCCTCTTTGATCTACAAGAAACTTTCTTCGGACCTGTTTGGTAACTTCCCACTGGTATATGCATTCCCATATATCGAGGCCGATCACACAGTAAATCTGATTTTTAATTATGCCAATGGTCATAGACCTTTTCAATAAAAGTTGTATGTAAATAGCTTATGTTAATGTTACCTTGTAGCGGATAGAGACTACAAGTTTTTCTTACGAGACACTACGACGCCAGACATCTAATCTTCATTCATTAATTTTAACGCTAATGAGTCTAAAATGTTCTCATTTTAGATTATCATTTGATTATCGATACATGCTCACGGGCTGCATCAGCTGTAGGGTGAAGCGATCGATGCCGCTTTAATTTATTCAATGTCGATGCAGTCCGACTCCCTGTCACTTTCAAAGTCCCGCGGACGATCTCGTTAATAAGAAGCTCAAATAAAATCACAGAAAAACACACACACACACAGATGCATGCAAGAACATTATTCTGGAGAGAAGCTAACTGTTGTAGTGTAAGCAATTTGGAATTAATAGTGTTAGTAATCTCTGTCTTGCGAGATAAAATTTCTCTTTGAGATATACATATAAAACCAGTGTTCTGAATATCTTTTCTCTTCTTTAATTCGTCCGTTGAAAATTTAATACAAATTGGAACGAGTCTGTTAGCTCGATGCGATTTTAATTAATAGTCACGACGACGTACGTTCGCGCGCGTGCGATGATTATCGAACATTATTGAGAGACACGATAAAAAGCCCCGAGACACACATAATGACGGCGTTTACGGCGAAAAATTCCCGTTTTTCAAATCTTCTCTCACGATGGCCCGAAGTATATAACGCGATTGATACGCTAATAAGTCCGATACGCTTCTCTCCGCCTTTTGGTACGTTCCATTCATTCGGCGACTACGTGCCACTTTAACGCGGCCGAGCCTGCTGCGAGAGGGAAAAGTGGATGACGATTGTTCGCCGCGGCAGAACGTCCGTGGAAAGTTCTCGTGGAATGCGTACTGACCTTGATTATTCGAAGCATCCGCTTGGACGACGCCACGCCGTCGTGGTCGTTGGTCCCGCATTGTTTACTCTCTACTTAGTATAAGGTTTCAAGGTAATCCAGTACCCGCAATATAGGTACAAAGGGACGTACAAATACAGCCTGCTTGAGAACTTTATTGCCGATCCAATAAAAATTTAAATATGCAAGTAGCAATTGCCTTGAATTGCACCCGAATACACGGAGACGTGTCTAAAGATAAATCGCGGCGAGACGCTGAAAGCACGTTTTTTTTTAGTGCAAAAAGTGGACGCCGAGTTTAATTTCGCTCCAGCGCGATGGGATCTTCTCATTTTTTAAATTCATCTTTTTCATACTCTTCCTCAAGGTTGCACGAAAAAGGAAGCGTAAGACTTAGGAACTGGAAGATAATGAGAATCCTCGACGTGACTGAATGCCCGTACATTATGCGATGGCACGTGAGAACTCGTTAGACGCGCCGCCGCGCGCCGCGCCGCGCGAAATACTCTCCCTAAGAGTATCATCATACGTAATACACAATCAATGGTCAATAGCGTTCCGACATTTGCATAATCAATGCGTGGATGTAACGCGTTCCAGAACACGCGCGGGCAGCCTTGCACGTAATCGCCCGCAATTCGGATGAAGCGGTACTCCGTCACACTCCTTCAAGGCGATGACTTTTTCGACCTAAGTAATTGCTCAAACAGCCGCATGTGTGTACCGCAAGCAAACATGTTTCGCATTAGTTTCCTGGTATTTTTGGAGGAGCGATATGCGTATCAACGCTAACATTTAAATCGACGTACCGAGTACCGCGTAATGACGCACTTCGGAACAAATAGAAACTCCGATTATACATTAGCGGGGGATACGTAGGGGGATATTGTGCGCACCATTGCGTGCCAGCAACTTTTACCATGCGCCATGTATGGTGCATTTGGCGGTCGCCTCTTTCTCCCCGGTTGTTCGTAACCGTTTATGGTTAGCCGTGTCCGCGCTTAGGCGTTACCGAGAAGAAAAAAACTCCGGACAATTAAATCAATACTTTACTTCGCAGTCGTGAGAAGTTTTCTCCGAAATAAGTTTATGATTATCCATGCCCGCGCTTAGGCATTACCGAGAAAAAAACGCTGGATAATTAAATCAAGACTTTTCTTCGAAATAAGTTCATGGTTAGCCATGCCCGCGCTTAGGTGTTGCCGAGAAAAAACGCCGGATAATTAAATCAATACTTTACTTCTCAGTCGTGAGAAGTTTTCTCCGAAATAAGTTTATGATTATCCATGCTCGCGCTTAGGCATTACCGAGAAAAAAAAACGCTGGATAATTAAATCAAAACTTTTCTTCGAAATAAGTTCATGGTTAGCCATGCCCGCGCTTAAGGCGTTACCGAGAAGAAAAATACGTCGGACAATTAAATCAATACTTTTCTTCGCAGTAGTGAGAAGTTTTCTCGGAAATAAGTTTATGATTATCCATGCCCGCGCTTAGGCATTACCGAGAAAAAAAACGCTGGATAATTAAATCAAGAGTTTTCTTCGAAATAAGTTCATGGTTAGCCTAAGCCCGCGCTTAGGTGTTGCTGAGAAAAAACGCCGGATAATTAAATCAAGATTTTTCTTCGCAGTCGTGAAAAGTTTTCTCCGAAATAATTACTTGCTTCAAGTTCAACGGCCTTTCTCAGAGCCGATGGAGGAAAAAAATTATTTATGGACTTCTCAATTAAATGAAATTGACGTCACGCAATTACGAACGTGTGATTGCACGATACGATAAGTGCGTAAACGGTGCAACTCGATAAAAATATCGGAGGGAGGGAGGGGAGGCGGGAGGATCAATTATTTCTCGCGCTCTAAGATCCGAAGGCATCTTAAAGGATCCTACAGCGCGCGGAGAATCGTGAGAGTGACCTTGATTCCTTCGATCGGATACGTGCATTAGAGCACGCCGCGCCGCCGCCGTTCATCGGAACGGACATCAGCACCGATGAACATGGCGAGCGATTCCAGAATGTGGGTCGACCAACGTTCACGGAGAAAGTGTATTTTCCCACTCCGCGTCTCTTGACATTCGATATCGTTCTTCGAGCACGGCGAAGACTCGCGGCGTAGCTTCTTCGTTCTTCCTACCGAAAGTAAACGGCGAGCAACGATTTCATTCATACCGATCCTTCACCTGCTACGCCCGGAAATTCTTTTCGAGACAAAATACTGACTGCGTTTATTGAAACTACACATGGGGAGATACTACATTTATCTTATCTGAGCATTGAATCTCAATGAATGTTAAACCTTTTAAAAGATACGTGATAACTTGTAATAGTTTAACAAAGAGTAAATTTTAATTTTACTTATTTACTCCTAAAAAGGAAGAGCTACTTTATAATATATTTCTATATTAATACTGCCCATGCGAGCACCTTGCGTATATATTTTTTAAAATTATATATGCAATTGTATATTATTATAAATATATACTACTGTACAATTTATATATTAATACGTATATATTTATATTAATTATACTATGTTGTAAGTACATTTTATTTTAAAAAATTGTTTGATAATTAATGAAATTTATCTACGTTAACGATTGTAAAGTAGATCAGAGATTGTGTGTATAATATTAGTCGTAGATAGGATAGCTTTGAAGCGTTTTTTCTGAAATACCATTGATTGCTGCGAATATTATCGAAACGATTTTCCAAAGAAAGTAGCAAGAGGCCTGGATGCCAATCGTGAGGTGAAAGCTATCTTCCTGGCGAGCAAACAAAGTACGGCTGTTGGGGACGTCAAAGATTTGGCAACATGCACTTCGCGCGTCGACAAGCGGTTGCTTCTCGAGAGGAGCACAAATCCTTCGCGTAACGCGCGTCACGCGCATCAAGGGGGTCGTACAAACGACAATACAATTTCCATACGGTGTCCATCGTTATTGCTTCGTTAACGATTATAGCTTCGTTTTGCAATCGGGCTCGGCTCGGCTTGGCTCGGCATGGGAACGGCCACGGGCCTGACGGACACCATGGTCCGTCCTTTTAATTGCATAACCCGCTCCTGTCCGAGTAACATATGTAAATATCGGGAGGGGAAATATCATATTCCAATTATAAGGAGAAGGTGAAAGAAGGTGAAAGCGTCCTCCGCTACTGGTTTGAAATTTTGTGTCGTCGGTTAATTCTTATGTCACGGACCGTTTGCCGTCACGCGATCTGAACTTCAGCCTTGCACCTTTACCAGAAAGAGGCGAGAACGTGTCCAGCATGCCTGTACGGATGATTTTATGATGCACAATCGCTGCCGCAAACGGATAGGAATGATAGACGCGTTTTATGCTTGCTGAAGAGTTAATGTAGACGTAGAATGTAAGCTCTACTGACGAAGAAGTGAACGTATGAGATCATTTCTTGTTAAATCTGTACATTGCCGTTTACGTACAATGTGTTATAATATACATAGGAGATTCATCACTTTATTTTTGCTGTCAAAATTTTAATAAAAACCGAAATTATAAATTATGTTATTTTTTCCATTGTAAATTTTATTTGCAAAGTAAAACTTTTTCAGTTATGACGTAAATGAAGATAATACAATCTTTTATTGTACGTAATAAAAATTCGGATTGTTATTTCGATTTCAAAATTACTATGTAGTATCTCTGCACTTGTAGGTTTTTATCTGCTCATAACCGCGTTTTCTATTACTGTGGCTAAAGTTTCAACTGACATTGCAGTAATTTCTTGGCGCTTCTTTCTCTTTGTTAAAGAGAAGGTCTAAGCCACTAAGCTAACTAACAATTTTGAGTATCTGAGAAATCATGTACTCTCTGCACTCGAGCGCATTCTCTTGCTTCTATTTTATTTACGTTGCACAATTACATTTACGTATGTAATAGAATGTATGTTACACGTTTCACATATGTGACGTAGCTGGGAAATCGGTAAAAAAAAGAAATTTTCAAATAATTGTATAACTTACGATTGAGCAATTGAAATTTAATTAGAAAAGATACGGATTACAACTTTTTTTGGAGTTTCTTGACATAGAATTTCTGGAATTCCCGAATTCGTCATTTCATTGTCGAAATTTTGTTTTACCGAGAACGATATCTCGTTTCATATCAACAAAGACACACGTAAAATAAAACTTTGATAACGAAACGTCTACAACGAATTCGGAAATACCAAGTATTATATACGTTCCAAGAAATAATTCCAAGGAAATTGTTATAATTCGTATCTTCTTTAATTGAGTCTTAATTTCTCTATTCTAAGTTACGTGATTATTAAAAATTTTTTTTATCGATTTCTCAGCAATATAAAATATGTGATATAAGAACGTGAACTTTATTATATACGTAAATATAATTGTGCAATGTGAATAAAATGAAAGCGAGAGAATGTGCGGGAGCACAGAGAGTATATCATTTCTCAGATATCAACAAAGATATGAAACGAGACGTAAACCATCACAGTTAGCGCGAAATGTGCGTCACGGTTGCATCTGAGAGGACCAATTTTTCCTTCTCTTCTTCATAATGTTGCATTTCCAACTACCAAGGTCGGACCCAGCGCAACCAGTATATCTTATCTTTGTTGTTGCTCTCAAACTGATTCTCTCCTTTTCCTCCTTCCCTTTCTCTTCCTCCTCTCTCCACTTTGTAATATCTGGAAACGTATTCGTTCTACTCTTGTTGGGTTTATTATTATTATTATACCAGTTACTTGCGCCGAGCAACTGGCGGCCTTTTCAATTGAGATTCTTTGTGCAACACGGTCCATCATATATATGCTCGTTTACGTCGCGCCTACATCGTAGACGTCGAGTAGGGTTCGAAGGCCGTCACGACTATTTCTCCCACCACCGTCGGTGATCCCCGGCCAAGTTTATAGTCGTCGCATTGCCACAGTCCACCTCGCGGCAAGTGTCGGGCAGCGTCCAGTCATGTAATCGCGCTTTCACCTCTTACAAAAACGCCGAACCCGGATAGCTAATTCCGATTTAAGACGATCTATGAGCTCCACCCAAATCTCGATCCGCGAATTCCACGCGCGTATTTCGCAGTAGTCGGCGTCGGCGTCGGCGTCCACGCCGGTGGGTGGTCGCGAACGGCTTGGCGAACGTCAGAAGGCGTTCTACCCTCGGCGGTAGTCCTACATTGCCGCGTCGCTTGTTGAGGCAAATCGAATCAAATGTCCAAACGGAATCGGACAGCCGTTAACAGGGAGACATCGCCGATAGCGTGGACCTGTCGTTTGATGCTACCTTTTTTTTCTTCATTGTATGCAAATTAGCTCCTGCCAGTCGTTAATCGCAGGTGCGACCCGGAGCGCGTTGCGACAGAGGCATAACGCTCGGAGAAGACACGCGATTTCGTAATTTCGATTTCTTACCTTTTCAGATCATCGATGTATAAACGTGAACTATCGGGTATCTTCTCCTACATATACATATATATATCAAGATATATATATAACAGGTAACTTGGTAACAGCAAAAAAATGTCTTCATCTGTTGAATTATTTATGCAGAATTAATTGAATTTAAATATACGAAGACGCTCCGCCGATGACACATTCAAAAGATAAAAATATATCTGGTTATTAATTCGACAACAATTTCTTTTAAGCGAAGATCGAAGGAGATTAAATTTAATAGTGTATTCTTAGAATGTATTTTATAAATATTTTTGCAATTAAACTGTATCTTTTAAGATTCCATTAAAATTCGTTTAAAATTGACTTTAGAAGATACCATCGAGTGTTGTCATTTATTTTTTCAAATTCAATAACTATTAAATTTAATAGTTATTTGATTGTCATTTGTGTCTTCCTGTAACATGTTAAAAGTTTCTTCGTTAATTACAAAAATTATAAGCGGTTCAACATTTGGGGAATTTCAAGGGCAGCCCGCTAAATCGGTGAAAGAATCTGTAAAGAGGACATTGGGTATTTCCAGGACGGGTCGTATCTCTTTATGGACCGTCGACGAAAATGGACGCAAATGTCTTCGTCATACTTTTGATTTACCGGTGAGAACAAACGAACAGGATTTAGAAGAGTCTCGGTATGCTAATGGTTACGTCCTAGCGTCGCTCTCCACTTTGGAGTTATGCTAACCGTTACGTGATATCACGTGACGGACAGCTTTCATAATCGATAGCGATCCATCTGTTGGCAGGTCCACAGGCATGCATCTTCATCGGCATGTTAACGCAAAGTCAACGCGCGTTCTGTACGTGCATGGCAAATCAAGCGTTGCATGTGCGGAAGGCATTATCGATCGCGCGATAATTGAAAGGCTTTTGCGCGAATCACGCGCTCATGAATGAAAATCTTTCGCTATTCGATGACGACATCGCGGGACGACTTGACTCTTGACGCGGCGGCGACGCCCGCCGACGATGGACCGCTTTCACATCCAGCATCTTCAGCCGTCGTTACCCCAATTTTCCCGCCCAGGCGGCTCCGTTCGTTTACCGCGTGTGTTCGCGCGCGCGTGAAAGTTACAAGTATTCCGAAAATATGCGTTAAAAACTTCACGTTGTATGAATCACTATTACGCGCTCGTTAGCGCCCGCTTCGTCGTTCGCATCGTTCGCTTTTTACTCCACTGCACTCGAGTGATTTTTCGCAATTAAACGTCGCGTTTATTAGGCAGTAATTATTAGCGTATAGAGTGGAAAATACGCCGGGTGAACCCACAATGGTAATGGGCATTAGGCATAGTTGTAGGCTGGAGAACCGTTTAGCGCGTTCACGCTGGTTGCTCGCGCGCTCCTTTTTTTTCTGCCAATTCGTGATTTTCCTGCGGCGTTAGCCTTGACGTCGGTTACACTCGCGGGAGACCTGTAGTAAAAGTCAGATGCAGTGAACTTGCCTATTGCCGCTACGGCTAGTTATCCAGGAATGTAATTAGCGGGGGATATGTATACGTGCACGAGCACATGGAAATAGCCAGACACGCATGGACACGCATTAAACACGCTCATTGCTCAATGTTGCATATCCTCACCGCAAATCCAAGTGTATAAAAAGTGCTCTAAAAAAAAAGAACACCGCATAATGCTGCATAAATAATTATATGAATTTACGCGGTTAAATGTTATTTTTTTCCACAAAAAACTAAATCTCATAATCTACATAAATGAGGAAGTTTTTATACACATTTGAATTTATAAAGTGCACTAAAAAAAACGCTATATCTGCCTAATTATATGAATTTACTAGTTTAAATATATTAAATTTTTTACACAAAAAACTAAATTACACACACACAAACACATATAGGTATGTAATAAATGAAGCACTTTTTACACATTTGAATTTGTAATGCTGACGAAAAAAAGGCGACTAAATTGTTTTAAATGAAACGTGAAACATCGATACAACATCATGAGATTATCATAAAATATTGATGGAGATATTCATTATATACATGTATCGATACACGGAGAGAATTTTTTTTAATTTACCCTGCAAATCATGTTAATTGCGGGATCATGTTAATTGGGGGACAATATAATATTTAGACAAATTTTAATTTGCACTAATATAATAAGTATTTTATAGTAAAATTTATTTTAGTGCACAGTAAAATTTGCCTAAATACTATATTGTCCCACAATTAACATGATTTGCAGGGTAAATTTAAAAAAAAATTCACTCCATATACATTTACGTTAAACATGAAATTTATATCGATTTATATCTATAATATTTAAATAATACGTAAGATTATGTACAAAATTACGAGTAGACCTTTTATGTGTATTTTATTTATGCATATGGCAGCAGACACTATTGGATAGAATGTGAGTCTGCGACCTGCTGAACTTAACATTATTTAGAAGTCATCTTGGCATAAGCGAAAGGATTCGATTTCCGGTCGTGTTTAATTCGATTACTTGTGCCGGTCATGTTTAATTCGATTACTTACATTCAATATTTTTTTCTTATTTATAATTATAATGTAGTATTTATATATTTTAAAAGTATAACGATTGAGAGAGAGAGAAAGGAGGGAGAAAAAAGGGAGAGAAAAAGAGAGATTATAGGCTGCATTCTGGCGCGAGCACAAGTGCCATAAAAAAAGTTGCTTTCCAGGGTCAAACGAGTTACTACGCAAACGGGTTAACGACACGCATTGTTTTTGCGGGATTGAAAGGCCGCAATAAAAAACGGTGCCTCGCATTATATCGTTATTGCGATACGCCGCGCTCGCTCAGGAAATCAATGCAACGTAGAACAACTAATTATTTTCAGGTTCTTGTAGGCCAAATTCACAAGGTTGCCTATCGCCGGCAGGTGCATTACGGTATACATGGCGCATATTTCTGCACGGCTTGCGAATGTTATTTGCCTGTCGCGGCCTCGATTAGTTCGCTGACAAATTAAACGTTGCACCGCGCGAGTATTTGCTTATGCTATAAGAAAACAAAATTTTTCCATTCAAGTACGATTATTTCTTAGTTTCATCATTATCTTTGAATACGCTTAAATTATGCCTTAATTTGAAATTCAAATTTCAGATTAATTCTGGTATGCCAAAAATTTCCATATTCTCGTATGGATGGTCTGTTAAATATAACGGATCATCCATACATATATGTATATTCATATGGATGATTTGTCGAATGCAACAGATTAAACTAATTAAAATTTTTTTTACATTACGTTACGTTGTATTTTTACGATAGAATTTCTCCTGTTTATTCGGTATGCATGCGTGTAAATGATCGAATGTGATCGCGTAACAAATTATGAAATTGAAAAGAAGAGATTATCTCAATTACATAAAAGATTTTCGATATAGAATGTAGCTATACGTGTAGTCACGCCGATGACACGCTGCACGCTAAGAAATCATGGAACATCGATCGCGAGATTCGATGACGAAAGGGGACATCGTTGTGTACAGAGCGAAAGAATGCAGTCGTTCCTTCGAACGAGTCGCTGGAAAACAGCGAGGTGTTGGTAAGCACCTGCATCATGCGTGCCACCGCTACAAAAAGAGCCACAGAGAAAAATAGGCTCGGTCAATAACTCTTTATGCAAATAAATTCGCGCTCGAATTGCGTGTCAAATTCCGTGAGTGTGAATAATGCGTGAAAAATGATATAATGCATGCGTTTGAAACATTTTGAAAAGTGTCGTTGGAAAAATGTGAAGTCAATCAAGCGTCTGATATACAACATTTATCAGACGTCTTTCTATTCGGCTGAGTACGTATCACCATCTTAAATATTTGTCTTTAAACATCCAAAACTTATCACATCAGGTGTTAATTGGGCAACGTTTCCCTCTATACCTCTTTTTTTTCCAAGATTGATTAGCGGTGTTTTCTTCGGGATGTATTTATAATCTTTAAAACTCGTCAGAAAGAGAAATATGAATGGATGGTGGACAGTTATCAGCTTCTCGCGAAACACGTAATGAGGAATCTTAATTAACGCGCTCTTTTTCGAGCGGTAAGAACTATGACGCCGGCAACGGACGTGTTGCAAGAGTAGTAGTTGCTCAAATAGGGTCAGACCGGCGACAGTAGTAAATCATGCGTTGCGTCGGACATGTATCCGAGAGAGAAATATCTCTACTCGCACTAACACGCAGTATACATTGCGCGGTAAATAATTATACTGAGAACTACGACATTTACTACCGTCACACTTATCATTTTATCTTGTCGAATGATTTATTTAATACGACATTTTTCACGACGATTTGAAACAATCTTTTTGATTGATGTTAAAAATGTTAATGACAGCAGGTCATAGCATCATAAATACTGGCATCTGCACTTTAATATTTTTAATTTCTTTTCGGATATTTTTTTGCTAAGCCTGTTTCGGTTTTTTATTAAATAAAAAATTTTAAATATATAATATTGACATATACATTAAAGAACACTCCTTTTCCTCTTTTAGAATTTAAATAATTAGCTAAATAAGGTATATATTACCACAATTAGAAAGGTTTATGATATATTCAAGGCGCTAAAAATATTCATTTCGATGACCGCGACGTTTGAAACTTGAACGGTAATAGTAAATATTTGTTCCGATGATAGTGCGCAGTTAATTCTGATGGCATAATATAAGTTTATGGTCAATATTTGACGTAATACAGAACTTTCTTTTTTTCTTCCATTTGCAGAACAAAACGAACACGCGGGACAGCAGGATAGGTCTCGCGAGGGCAACGAGCACTATGCAAACGCAGATGCCTGGATCTTTGCCCGATTACCAAATCGATCCTTATAGACTCGTAGAAGATGATCTTAAGGATATATTCGACGATATACAAGTGGTAAGTCTTTTTCTACTTTGATTTCATTAGAAAGTAGGATCTACGCTTCCAGCTTGTTTCTTTTTCTTCTTTTTGGAGAAGTTAAACCTGATAAAGTGATAAATAAAGTGGCAATATCTTGGCCACATTCTCTATCGTATTTGTCGACAGATTTTGAAAATGAAAATTAGTTTAATCATTTTAAAATTCCGAACAATCCGTAGAAGATCAGAATTCTTCCAAATTCTCACGAATATTGGCAACCGTAATAATTACGTAAAATCGAACAATTGCGTGTGCTGTTAGCCACGAAGAGCAATATGGGAATTAGTTACATAAAAGAAATCGAAGGCTATTAATCCTCATTCCTATACGAGGAGGCGATTGTCATTCACATGGATAGCCTCGAGAAACTTTCGGGAAGTAACAGCACACCGCCTTAGCAGCTATTTATGTAATTGACTTCATCGATATTACGTACGCTGGACTATTGTGAAATTGTGCCGGCCAACCTAAGACGAGTCCAGTGGTGCGGTAAAAAAAACGCATGTATAAAAAAGAAGTAATTAGATAAGATTGCGTAAACGAGTCGCTTTGACTTTGCATGACAGTCCCGTTAATACTTCCATTAATCCAGAGTGAAGTCGTGCACGCGATATTTTTCCTAATTCTGATAATCTGTCTGTCTCAGAATTACCTTAAGGCAGTCTTCCATTTTTAGTTTTAATTTCTAATTAAATATATATGTACATTACTTATTTTTCTCTCCAATTTTTCAAATCGATGTATGACATATCGTTTCTCACAATAATTTATCTAACTGGGAATTTATTTTTAAAAGTAATATTATTTCTTCAGAAAGAAATATTTTTTCAAATCTGAAAAATTTAGATTTTATAGAATAGAAATAGTTGTTTACCTTTTAACGTACTTTTTTCTTTTGTTATTTAATATTTATTACAATTTGATTCGGTCGTAAAATTTTGTTTAAAGTTTTAATTATGTTAAATTCAACTTTTTAAATAAGTTTTCAATTCTAAAGTCACGCGCGTGGCAGTTTATGTATATTTTGCTATTCCCAATCAGTAGATTGACGCAGCTCGGACATTTTCATTTCTTCAGTGACAAGAACAATCGTCAAGAAGCGCGTTTATAAATATTGATGAAGAGCCGTGCAATTTTCACGCGGCGGCGCCTCTGCTTAAGGCGCCCCGGCCCGCAAGCGAAAGCAGCTCGACTTCACGGTCTGCATATGGTCGAGAGGAGAACTTTTACTCACAAACGCGCCGTTCGCGTATATACGTCAAACGGTGTGAAATTCGCGCAATCTATAGAAGACGATACTATTCCTATATAGGCGGTTGTCGTTTACTATATACGCGCAGAAATTTCGCGATCTTACCGTTTCAACACAAACGGATCATTAACGGTTCTTAATTATCAAAATTGTGCCTCAAGATAAAGAAACAATTTGACAAATTGTCGGGCATTAGCGGACGTTGACGAAACAAAAGAAATTGCCTTCAACGAACCGTCGTAACTTCCAACGTTGGTTCTCGTCACTTGATTTGAGGAAAGTTAGAGAAATCGACTATTAGTATCGCGGGCGCAGCGGTAACGATACCCGAGCGATATCGAACCTCCTCCCGGGTTCGCCGCCTGCATCGGCTTCCGGTCGCGTGAGTCCGCGCCAAGAGCGGACGCCACGCCGCGCCGATGCAAGCACTTCGTCGAAATCGAGAGGCGTTGCGGAACGGTAGCACGGTTCTTTTCGGCTTTGGCCAAATTCCAGCAGGGACTTTCAATCGATGATCGCACCTGGAATCCCAAGCAGCTCGTCTCGATCGACGCCTGTCCCCTTTCGTCGTTTATTGCAACGGAGACAGTTGTCTCCGACGCATATTTAATCCGCGATCGCGCGGAGACGAGTCCCGATACTATCGAAAGGACGAGAGCAGCAAGTTTCTCTTCTGGTTACGCACTTCGTCTGACAAATAATTTTCAAGTTATAACATCGAAAAAAGGCGGGACGGGGATTCGGCGGATCAGAAGAGCGTGAGGAATTCGCAAAAATTTAATCAGCTAATTTGAGGAGAGTTTTACTTTAAAGAGCTAATGTATCTTTGCAATGATAATCAGTTTGTATATGAAGACACACTAAAATAAATTATATTATATAAATTGTATTTTTACGAGTTTCTCTCGCGAGCTATTAAACTTCATATTAAAACTCTACCAATGTTACAAGACGAAATCTTTGTGCTTGTACTTTTTTACTTTATCCTGTATAATATAAATCTACATCGATATTCGCGCGGCCATTGATTTTAATTTGTATTTTACGCGAATCCTTCAGTTAATTCAGAGGTATGTGTGTATTGTTATTTCAGGAACTTATCAACAGCACCGCGGAAAAAAAGCTGCAACCTATAAGCACATACTATTTCGATGGCCAGGGGAAAGCGGTGCGGCCCATGTTCACCGTACTCATGGCACGAGCTATTAATTATCACAATGGGAGGAAGTAAGTGGTGACGCGTTTCTACACACAAACATTTTTGATATTTATTCAAGGAGATTTGACTACGACATTCATAAATTGTACGTTCGCGGGAGCTATAGATTTCTAACCAAATCGCAAAAACGTAATCCTCTGCTTCTCTTGAGTTAGAAAAACGTTAAATTTTTTTGAAAAATCAGAGAACTATATACAAGAAAAAGCATTGCTTTGGCGATGCATTTGAATAATTAAAAATGAAAAAATTGAAATAAATATATAAAACGGCTAAGGTACTTACAGTCTCTGCTTCTATTCATTTAGCGAATAGTCAAGAATCGATTTTTTAATTGAGACTTTGAAGAAACGTTAGAAAATTTGTGATTATGGCAGCACGTGAGAGAGTCGAATCTTTTTTTTTATTATCGCCACGCGCGCGCCGCACGGTGAATCTCCGCGCGTATGAAAACGTATGCTCACGACGTTTAGAAAGCATTAAAAGTGTCGACAAAGTGGTACGTTAGAGATATCTATGAAAGCGGCGGCCGCGCCGCGTCTCTTGTACAAGCATACCTACTACGTATATGCATGCATATGAATGGGGAGACGTGAATGAGGAGCGCGCGTTAACGCGTGTCGTAACGTCGTGTCAGACTATTTTAGGCGTGATTCCATTACGGATCGAACTTTGTTGCGTATCGATAGTTAAAGATTAGTTAAGACACTCGAGATACTCCTCCCCAAGTGAAAGCGAATCAAGTTCACGATTTGTCAAAGTCTATTTCAAACGTGTAAAGGCGCTGGAATTATTAGACTGAAACAAATGGTTTAACTGTTTATCTTCTTCTTGTTTATCTTAAACAGGATAATTTTCCACGCTGAATTTATTGGTGAAGTGATGCCCGAAGGAATTTCTCATTAAGAACTTTAAGCGCTACTGGAGGACTTTAAAATTGATTAAAAAATTAAAAAAAATTCTAAACTAAAGTATATGTATATACTTTTAGTCTAATAATTTTAGCTTGTATAAGTTATGGATCCGTATTATGGATTTTTAATTAAACAATTTAAAAGATATTCGAAAAAATGTCGCAAGTCTCAATTTTAATATGGACATTAATTTGAAAAATCATTTAATAACTTTAACTTTGCTTGCATGTTTTTATCGCTATGAAACTTATGAAAGATATATAAGTAATTATTATAAATAAGTAATTAATTTGTAAAAAATTATTCACAATTAAAATTAATTTATGCAATCGCGATAAATAATTGTACGAATGATTTATTTTATAACAGAGAGACTTTTTCTTTTTTCAGTGTTCTCTTGCACTCGCAGCGACAAATAGCGATGATCGCTGAGATGATCCATAGTGCTTCTTTATTGCACGACGATGTGATCGACCAGTCAGACTTCCGTCGTGGCAAGCCATCAGTTAATGTCGTTTGGAGTCAAAAGGAGGTAAGTTGCATTCTAATTTCCGATTCGCAAACATGATCGACATGGTTCTTCACACGTCACATCTATCGATATCTCGAAACTGTTCTGTCTTATTTCGTTCATGCAAAAAATATGGAAAATGTAAAATATAAAAATACACATTCAGATATATAAATATATATAAAAAGTAAAAAAAAGATACTTTGTATTGAAAAATCGTATTGAAAGTGACCATTGCGACGGTGGTTAGCGATGCGACGACGCTGGAAACTCAAACTCTCTCTCTAAAATAGTGAAGGAAGAAAGAGGCTAATGCGATTCATGACCAAGCGGCGGCCTTTGCTTTCTAGATTGGGAACCGGAAGCGGATCTTGCGCGTCGCGCGCGTGTCGTTGTTGTAAATGTGAAAAATTCGGTAGCGCCAAGGACACCAAGGAATAGAATATAGGAAAATTGAATCGAGCATTATCCGGCAGGGTAAACTAAACGCTGTAAAACTATTTCGAAAGCGGCCGCTGTTCAATCAAACTCGCTGAAGTTACATGTATTAGAAATCGACAGTTGGAACGCGACGCGGTGGGCGACACACGCGGTGACGCGAACGAAAAACTCAACTCTCAAATGCACGATTAACATACGACGTATTACTTATACTTTCGCAATCGCTCGAATTTCATTCGCGCGCTTTTCCATAGCTAGCTGCGAGACATATTTCCAAGCATATTTATTAATTAGCTTTCGATCGGCGTCGCGAATGATTGAGCTGCATTTACTATCGACATTACACAAGTGCGTATGTGCACTGGTAAGTGAAATGAAAGCGCGATGGAACAGTGCTAGGTCAAGAACGCGCGAGGCTATTGACTAGCGATCGTTACTTTCTTCCTCCCTTCTACTACTCGTGTACGAAGTGCCTTAAAAAGTTCTTTTCGAAAGAGCTACGATTTCTTTGTGGGAATGTAGCGCGAGATTTTTTTCTTTTTAAGATTGGTCTCTCTGTTTAATGAAGAAAAATCTGTTGATTTAAATTAAATTACTTTTATATAACTATGTTTTTTTCGTTCGTTTGTTCGAAGTGTTAACTTATAATTCCTTGAAAAAAATTTGAAATTACTTAAAAAGAAAATCGTATTTAAATTTTTATTAAATTCAAATGAGAATTCTCCGAATAAAATTTATTTCTTAAAAATTTTAAATTTATTAATGCAACACTATTGCATTGCATTATGTAAAAGAATGTAATTTACGATATACGTTCTGTAAACAGCGTCACACGAAGCTAGGGTATTGAAGCTTCACTTCCCATTCTTCTGCTCATATGTCTTATCTTGGATCGTCGATCTTGCAACATTACAATTTTGTAATGAAACTTGTCGCCTTAATGTCTCTAACTCGATGCGTTTGTATATTGTAGATACGTGTCGCGCGATAAATGTGAATCGTCGCCGTATGTAAGCTGCTGTTGTGAAATGCAACACGACAGCTTACGACTGCGAGCATTTATGATAAAGGCCAAACTATATTTCTGCAGAAGTTCCCAGGCACTCCTTAGCTTTCACGTGGAACATAAGCGCATAATCGTGAGACGAGAGGCAGGATCCGTTTTACGATCGCGTAAGAAAATTGAGGTCAAGGGCTTACGAAAATAGCGCGTTCTTGTAATTCCTTTGCAATTCGTCGGCACCTGTTGTTAGGGACAGGCGCATCGAGAGGTACTGTGAAACATCGAATCAAGTTGGGCGGAGGAGTAAAAATCGGTGAATGTAAACATTTATGACGCGATGCAATTTGCATGACGGATTCTTATGAATAGCGCGCGCAAATATTACGAGGAAGCTTCAAAAGTGTTACAACCTTGACGTACGATGGAATTAACGCTGTTCAGAGGAATGGAAAGCCCAACGGCGGTGGTCACGAAAGTTCCGACGTTTTTTTTTTTGTTGCATCGGGGATTCGCTGCGCGAGGACGGCGCAGATGTTTGAACCGGTGAATTGTGTAACAGGCTCTCGCACATTAACGTACTGCTAATCGCGAGAACTCTTGCTGCAGTAAATATAATAATTATCTTCGAGTTACACCTACCAGTAATAGGGTTACGTGATGAAGTGGCTTGAATGTAAGCCATTGAGTCAGGTGCGAAATTCGAAAATAAACGACTGCAAATCAGAATATGTTTGAAAGAGATAAAATCGTGACATGCGAGGTCTTTTTCGCCTGGCATTGCTGACGTTAATTACTGGAAGTAATATTATTATTAATACATCTTTAAAAAGATATATTAATATAATAGATTGAAAGAATATTTTATTCTCTGTTTTGGACATATTTTATATGATTTATTATCCTTAATATTCGTAAATATACACGTTGTGCAAACGACTTTTGAAGTGCGCGATGATGCTTACTTTCGATTCTTCATCTCGTTAAACCCCACAGCGAATATTCTACAACAATACCGTAATACGATTGTAAGTTGTCTCAAGAGAGATAACATTAGCCGGAATTAATGAGTCTTGCAGGTGGACCACTGCTTTTCAGCACTGATTCATGTTTCTTTAGCGGAACCGTCGGCCACGTTGTGTAATTGCAAGGAAAGTGTTGCCGGCGCACGAAACGCGCGTGCTATTCCCGGAGGGAAAACCCTAACCAGGTGTCTTTCGGTTACCGCGGCTAAGATGCGTGAAAATAAGGCAGCGCATCTCCGATGCCGGATGTGAAACTCGAAATTACGAGCCGTTTGTTGAGTCACTCATCGGCTTAGGCGTTGTCACACGAAACAATCTACTGTCAGTCGCTCTACCCGGTCAAAACATTGTCGAAGATGAAGATCCGGAAGATTCTTATCGCGCCTCTCCGTACAAATGTTCCGGAATTATCGCGGACGCGAAACCTTTTCGTGCAGATTCTTTAATCTATTCGAAATAAATTTGTTCAAACCGTAAATTAACAGCCAAATAAATAATGAGCTTATATATTTACTAAAAAATAGTTTAATCATGCTCAACTATGAAATAGCAAAAACTTTTAGAGAAATTCTACTGAAATTCTACGGTGTCGGAAGTTTTTGAAAATATTTATCGCAAACCTTGCCAAAGTTAAAATACAGTGTTGAAATTTTAGGCAAGCCATGAAGATCAGTTAAAGACTTGCGTTTAGAGAGTGGGCCATTTATTACGCTGTCGCGTCAGGTAATAGTGTAAAGTGTCCTTGTTTTATAAATTTTGATAAATATAAAATGACATAAATAGCGCTGATATATATAGGATATTCCTCGAACGCAGTTAAAGTTGGACAAAACGAAAAAATAAAAAGTAATTTTAAAATCAAGGTACAATAATATCTAAAATGTATCTTGATTTTAGAATTCGATGTGTGAGGAAATTTAGAAATCAACGCGCGCGACATAGTAATTGCCGCGGTCATTAAGAGCCGTCGAGATGTTGCGGTTTCGGCGCGTCGCACGTTATAAGCGCGATGTGTTCATCAACAATTTCACATCAACTACTGACCGCAGAGTGATAGACCGAATGTGTAGGTACACCTAATGCGAAACTTCGTTCAGCATTGTCTCTGATCTATCGTAACATAAAATTTCTAACATTATATCGATTTGAATCTCAATCGCTTTCCATTCAGCACCTCACGTCTATCTGAGGTGCTTTTTTAGGTTCAACAAGCAAAATAAGATATATCGTTTTAATAGGAGTAAATAGCAACCGATATGTGTATTTAATATAGAATAAATTAATATTGACATTTTCGAGCACTGGACGTGATTTTAAGCCTAATAATAATTTTTATGAATTTTATACATTACATACATCTTGTTTCTTACGCTTTTAAATCACGTCGATTACCATTTGCGGTTCTGAAATGCTGAAGAATTTATCAAGAATTTATCGTTAGATAATATAACGGTCTAAGAGTATAAATTTCTCTTAAAGTTGGAATTAAAATAAAAAGAGATTAGATGCTGAATCGAATGCGCGTCCAAGTTGCGTGACGCCTTCTCGAAACCATTTGGCTTCGATTTGAAGAATGTCCAGTGAAAGGGAACTATGTTCAGATTGTAATCGCGGAGAACCACGTCGACTTTGTTGTTGACGGCAAGTTAACGTAATGAGCAACCACGCGAAGCGGTTTTGTTGAATCAGAATTTTACGTCACTCTTCGTGTCTTTTAATATTGACGAGATGTATAAACGTAATTTTAATTTAATTTACAGACTTAAAGACAATACTTTGTCGGTGCAATGACGACGCATACTTTTTTTAGTACATGTCGAGCTGTCGAACTGTTATAACTCGGAAGTATTACATAATTTTGACATTCAAAAATACTTCGCTAACGTAAAAACGACTCAGAAATTAAAAAATTCAGTATACAAATTATCTTTTGATTGCGGTATCACTATCTTAATGTTACTTACTAAAATAAATACCACACCATGGTTGGATCAAGACCGTTTGGCATGATTTCTATATGCTACTGTACGAAACTGGACATGAAAAGACATGACCAAGCAGGATACAATGCAGCTTGGACGCTAATTGCTTATCTGACAGCAGGATAAGACAGCAGGATCTTAAGTGATTGCTTTGTTCTTAGGTGGCTATGGCAGGAAATTACATCTTGTCAGTCGCCTGCATAATGCTCTCCAAAATCAAGAATAATGATGTGACCATTACCGTCAGTCAGGTAAATTATTTGATTGCGCTTTTAATACAATTTTTTAAATCTATTTTTTTCCACTTGTCGACGACAGAATTTTCAATTTGTAGTCACTGAGAATTTATACCTTCAGTCAAATCGCGCTCATATTATTAAATTACAATTTAATTACCATTTAAATATTTTTGTAAATAAAGCTTCTAACAATAAGACGTATTAAGTCACACACAAAATTTAATATTTAATTATTTAATAAAAGATTTAATTGCCGAGATACCTAAGACGTCTAGAGATTATGAGTTGCAATAAATTTTATCTCAAACTAGAGACACAATCGACAAATAAAGACAATACAAAGGAGACAATTGGAACATAATAGCACATTAAATAAAGCTAAGTTAAACGTTACGTCGCACTAATTTAGGTTGTCGCTGATTTGGTGCAAGGCGAATTCATGCAGCTTGGTTCCAAAGAAACAGAAAACGAGAGGTTCGCACATTATCTCACGAAGACATATCGAAAAACAGCGAGCTTAATTGCCAATTGCTTGAAAGCGGTGAGTCCGTAATCAGCAATTGCATGTACGAAGTCTGTCATTTCTTCGTTGTCCAAGACGTGTAAATAACTGTTAATTACTATCTTAGGTCGCCATTCTTTCCCAAGTCGATGACCACACGATAGAGATGGCCTTCCAATATGGCAGGAACGTTGGCTTGGCTTTCCAATTGGTGGACGATCTTCTGGATTTTGTGGCTTCTTCAACAGCCATGGGCAAGCCTACGGCCGCCGATCTTAGACTCGGTCTAGCCACAGCCCCGGTGCTCTTTGCTTGCGAACGGGTTAGTATATAATATAAAATTGTTCGGTAAACCGCGACACGAGAAATCTTTTCCTTATTAGTTGTACTACAATTTTTCTTTCTACTAGGCACGTTATACATGTTAGACATGTGGATAGATTTTTTTTTTCAACGTCCGTTTATGGACAAGATTCTTAATCGGTATCGTTACGTCGACTGTTGCAGTATCCAGAATTGAATGCAATGATTATGCGCCGTTTCCAAGAACCCGGAGACGTTGAGAAAGCTTTCGAATTGGTGCACAAGTCCAATGGTCTCGAGCAGACAAGATTCTTGGCGAAGAAACACTGCGTGGAGGCCAACAAGATCGCGCAGTCCTTGACTAAGAGTCCCTATCAGAAGGCTCTGATCCTTATGGCGGATCTGGTCATCAACCGCATGAAATAGCATCGCGAAGAACGAAGATTCAAAGGGCGAATGATCGATTTTATAAATATTTATGAGTTATTCCGGACGGGAACGGCTGGTATAATTCTTTTGAATTCAGCTATAAATCGAATGCAGGGGTTACAATCGAAGAAAGTGCTTTTTCGTGTTCAATATTATACCACTAGCCAGAATTATATATTGTTATAAATAATTTAATATATTTGAGAATTTTTTTTATAAAAATGTTTAATTAAATAAGAAAATTAATTTTAATTCATTATAATTCGTGGTGATGTAATATTGATACGCGATTGATGGCGTATAGCGTGAATGCGTATCACGTCGCATTACCGACCCTGAGTTCATACCTCATCCGAACGAAAAAAACGAAGAAGACACACTCCGTATTCGTTAAAGTGCTTCTATCTTTTTCAGAGGACTTTAACGATATGCGGGTTCAAGTTGTCTGGAAAAAATGCAAAAATTTTGCATTTTACAACAAAAGTGCCTAGGCATTACGTTTACTTGACCTGTGTGTATGAGGAAAAGATCACGTATTACCTGATTTTATAAATTGTTAGCCGATCATGTAAATAAAGTAATCTAGCATTAGTAACAATGTATTAGCATTGATAATTCTTTCCTGTTATGTCTCTTTTGTGCATGCATCACGCGACTCATGATACAATTGTATTGCTTGTCGGTTCTCCAAAATGAAAATAACGCACAAAGCCAAATTATCCTACCTTGAAAACGATTATTGTACTTAACGGCAATTATTGTATCACGATACGCCAGAGAAATTGCTTGCGTCAAAGGAGCCTTAATGAGAATTTATTGTAGCATGGCAAAAACAAACTGAAAATTGAAAAAACATACATATGTAAGTGACGTCAGACGTACAGAATTAACGTTACAGTAAGATATCTTCGGTCTATTACGGCCGATTAAATAATGTACAATCAATACATATTTTTGATAAAGTGAAGCGTAACTTCTATCGCAGAGTGAAATTGTAAAAATAAATAAGAATGCCAATACTAATTTTTATCGACAGTCCAATTTAAAGTTTTGCTAAAAGCGGCGCGAAGAATGCCAATGTTTGCCAAAGAAGACCACACAAGTCGGTCTTTCTTCCCTTCTCTCCGCCAAGCGGTTTAGCAAAAGTTAACTTTGGCCTGTCATGTAATTAATAAGGATTTATCTGCCTCTTTAAGTTTTAGAATTGTCATCGAAATTCACGGTGCGCAGAAAAATAAGTTTCTTCTTTATTTAGATATGTTGTCCAGTAAGAATCACTTTTGCCACATTTTGCTTAATAGGTGAACTGCTCAAAATATCAATATTTATACTGGATATGTAAGTATAAATATCTAGTGTACAATAATTTATATTTATGACGAGAATGTATATAATTGTTTAAAATGTTACGCAATACAATAGAACATTAACTAAGGAGCAATCATGTAATTATGATCAAATGTAGACTTATAATAGGCTAAGTGTATGATGCAAAGAAAGAGACCGCAACCGGGACTGCCGATCTCCTCCATAACGTTTTGCAATATTTATTTAAATCTCATGAGAAATGCGTTCTTTTACTCAAAAATATGTTTTACATTCAGAGGGACACAAGAATGTTTTACAATAATAACGAAAAAGCTATATGTCAAAGCATACACCGACGAATGCAACTTAAACATAAAATTTAAGTGATATGTATTCCACGTAAATTTTAATATTCTAACTGTTAAACATATATATTTATCTGGTTATTCTCTCACATGTTCAAAAATTGAAGTACATTTGTAATAGTTAGAAAATCAATTTAATTAAAAGTTCAGCTTTATCTTCAGTAGAACGTTTACTGCACAATGCAAAAATTCCAAAGAAAGCAGATTCGAATGTCTTTGAAGCGCGTGTCTACGACGTCCTTTCAAATTGTCTCGGTGTCTATATGTATAAGTTAGTTCAGACAAAAATAGTGACGTAAGTTCAAGCAAATTCGAAAAAATGCTAATTTACAACACTATATTTACCTGACGGAAATTACATTACAAAATCTCTACCATTTTGTAAACAAGTGCCTCATATATCAATTGAATGGAATTGTCGTCGATTTGATTTGGAAGATATTCTAACTTATTTGTTTAATTTTCTGTCATTCTCTTGAATCTATGTTTATGAGTTAATAAATTTCCTCATAGATTTCAACAGTGTTTACAGGGGCTTGAAAAATTATTATTAAACGACGAACAAATAGCTATATTATTTGAATCCGTATTGAAAAAATAAAGTGTACTACTAAGCTCTTTAGATTTTCAAATATACATTCATAGCTGGAACATGGTACAATATTATTCTCACATTATAATTATTATACTGTTGGTTGATTAACTACTTTATCGTAAAACCTTAAGCTAAATATAAGTTCAATTATTGTGTTGGGGATCATTAAATTCGACTATATAAGTTTTTTAAATATAATATATAAAATTATAAAATATATCTTTTTGAACATGTATACACAAGTTGTTTTAAAATTTAATATATTTTCCCGATTCACAACGAATGTAATATTCTTCGACCAATTACATTCAATATTTATTTATAAGATAAAGTGAATTTTAAAATAAAGGTGCAATGCCATTTAAAAATCAATTTTATAAAAATATTTCAAATTTTACTGTGACTCCTAATATATTTTCTTATATAAAATTAGGAAGTGAAATGTTTCGTATCTGTAACATATAAAATATTAATTTTCTGATGACTCTTTATCTTGACATTTTAAATACAAAAAATAATAAGAATAACGTTAAAAAAATTACAATCTGCATTGTATGTGTATTATTTTTAAAGCAACTGTGAAATATATAAGAAAATCATGATATAAATGATAAAAAGCTGATTGTATTCTTGAATCTGAGAACTTATGAGAAATGAATAAAATATAAAATTCAATTCCTAATTTTTTCACTTTAAAAATTTTTTTGTTTTTCGACAAAAATTATTGTAAAGTCAATTTGATTATAGTGTTATTTCGCGTTGAAACCGAATTTCGAGAACCGACTGACATATTTACAGATTACCGATTAACAGTATTTTAAAATAAATACTGTTTCGCACGCGCATGGAACCCGTCTACTGGCGCCTTTTTGTGCACATAATATGCACATAGAACTATAATATGTTACGGATATTTCCGGTGAGTAACACAGTCTTCGACTTCCGTGTCATGTAGGTCATATACGTCATGTATATTGTTGGGTTCTATTCCATGCTATATGTATATGTATGTACAACATACAAAATATAACTGTGTAATAATAATAATAAAATTATCTTGGATATTTCTTGATGAAAGCCTAAAAGCATAAATCTTATCAAATACAATTTTATGTGGGCTCTTCTTTCTTAACTTATGATATTATATTATTTTATTTAAATCTTAAAAAATAATATTGGTAAGAAAACCGTAAACAATTTTTCAAAAAATGAAATAAATAAATATGAAGTTGCATAACTGAAATCGTATTTCTGTAATGTTGATTAAGGACTATTAAAATAAGATAAATTGATTGCATTGCACTGATATAATATATATAAGTAGTATATATATACTACATCAATGCAATGCAATTACAATATATAACTTATTCAATTATATAATCTTTTTCATAAATAAATGCATGTTTTAATTTATATATTTTATCAGGGTGGGTACTCAAATTTTAAGAAGAATATTTCTCAATACAGTTTTAAAATAAATTAGTCACTAAGAGTTTTAATAACGTCTAGAATTTGATGCGTGAAACAATTTAATCTTCTCATGTGTACAATAATTACATCTCCATACAAATTTTTTCGAACGTAACGAAAGATTTTGTTATATGGAGATGTAACTACATATATGAAGATTAAATTGTTTCACGCACCAAGTTCTGCGTTATTAGACTCTTAATGTCTGATTTATTATTTCCGTTCATCATCGTTTTTTAGATTAAATACATATAGTATATGTCATTTTTTAAATAAATTAACTTTCACTATCAGGGACCTTCGATATGGAGCCACGTCGCCAAAAATCCATGAGAATCCATGATTTTCAAGGATAAAAATGAAATTCCCTGAAAATTCCAGGTTTTTCCCGGTTTTTCCTGGTAGTACCCACTTTGTTTATGCTATCTTTTTTGCTAAGTGCCAGATATACAGATTATACATTTTAAGATAGTTAGGCTGATAAGCAGAGGAGCGTTTGGTAAAATATTTTTAAGTAATAATAATTAATAAATTATAAAAATTAAAAATTGGAATAATTTGAGCCTAAAGAAGTTATTAATAGCGAAAAAAGGCAAATATTTTTTATTTTGACAATGTTTCTAGACTAAAATAAAAAAAAACGCAATTGGAAAAATCAAATATAATGCTATTCTTTAGACTTTTATTACAGAAAGATGTACGAGCAGGCTGTTCCGTTTTTTTTTTTTTTTTTTTATAGAATAGGTATAATACGATAGAAATCTTGAAATTTAATACAATATATTTCAATTTAAGGATTCAAAATTAAATGAGAACGAATCAACCTGCTGAGATCCTCCAATCTGTAAGACGCCGATTATAATCGACGGTCCTCTTTTATTTATATAAATGTGCTTGTATTATAATACAATATAAGCACAAGTACATGGTAATATTATATAATATTATATGAAATATAACACAATACAATAAAAACGATAATACATAATATGACACAACACACAAAATATGAAAAAAATTATAAAATATATTACATCAAATTGTTTAATTATACATTTCAACTTTAATTTTTTAGGCTGTTTTGTTTTAATTAAATATAATTATGATAGAAATTTTGAAATTTATTTTCTTATACAAACCATATATTTTTAATTTGAGAATTCAAAAAAATTCAATAAAAGCGAATCAACCTCTAGAGGCCCTCCACCACCCCCGCCGGTTATAATCAGCGGTCCTCTTTTTAAATGTGTTTATATTATATTATTTAATACAATATAAGCACAGTGCTAATATTATTTTATATTATTTATGAACAATTATAGAATATAATTAAAAATATTAATACATAATACAATATACGA
>NW_012026893.1:0-538 GCF_000956235.1 Wasmannia auropunctata
ACCGCTTAGGTTTATTGTTTAATTTTGTACACCTGTTTTTTGTTCGAATAAGAAGATCATAAACATCAAATTTTGTTCGATAATAGATATACCGCTTAGGTCTCATTGTTCAATTTTGTACAACTGTTTTTTGTTCGAAAAGGAAATCATAAACATCAAATTTTGTTCGAGGAGCACGCTAACACTTGGCACCCTTTTTACTTTTTTTAAAAAAGTCAATTTTGTAACGATATCACGCATTTTGTAGTGATAAGCATCACAAGCACATATTGACAACGTAAACCGAAGAATATAGAATATTCTTAATTCGAAATAGTGTCATAAAAAACCGTCATCATCACTAGCTCAATCGTTTAATTATTGTAATATTAAGATATGAAGATGACTCGTTTCTCTATTATTTAGTGCATGTTCTTAACTGTGAAAAAGTTGTTATTTATTATCGAACATTTAAGTATGTAAATAATGAAATGTAAACCTCTAAAACTACTAATACATTGTTGGATATGTATATGTACATCACGTACGTGTACATACA
>NW_012026893.1:2137-3226 GCF_000956235.1 Wasmannia auropunctata
GAACCGCGAGCAGCTCGAGAAAAAGGGGTCGAGAGAGAGTTCTCGGCCTCCGCCTATTCTCAGGTAGACCTGCTCCGGGTCCTTCCTCAGGAATGGTCAGCACCGGGGTCGAGAGGGTTCTCGGTCTCATCCGAGTCTATCTCGGCCAACCGCTTCCGATTCCTTCTTCCGGGAACCGCCGAAACCAAGGGGAGTGAGAGGGTTCTCACTCTCTACTGAGAAATACCTCAGCGGCGGATTCCCCCGACAAACAACACGGTCACCGATTCTCGGAAACGGCCCGGGCCGCGCGCCCCTTACCACGCACCACCGGGGCATACTCGTTTCACGCGCCGCGCCGCTCCCCGCCTGCCGCGCCTACCGCGCACCCACCGACGTCACGCGCCGGCACGTGCACAACCGATGGGCACCAACCGGCGCTCGCGGTAGCCGTCCGTTTTTCCGACGAGCTACTCCGCGCGACGAAATAACAGCAGTTGTTACAAAATATATTTCAATATTTGAATTGCAAATTAATATCCATATTATTTGTCAAATATCTTACCTCCATATGTCTTTTAATATTATATGATTCTTTTATATTTGCTTTTGTATCCTCCAGAAAACTCTTCCCATTGAGAAATATAGACATCCATTTATGCACGGCATAGAGATCTTCTTGAATGTCAAGAGCCATACGTATCAAATCGTATCCTTCATAAGTTAACTTTTGCGCTTCTACGTCACTGGCCATTAAAGACATCTTATAAATGGCTCTACTTAAACGCCAAGATTTCAACATCATTATTATCCTACATAATACTCAATTTACTTATAATGATTACTTATTATTTTTTTATGCTTAAAATGAGACAAAATATTTACAATTTTAATTACTCGATTCGCTACTCTGCTAAAAGATTATTTTTAGTAAAATTCTTAAAGTAGTAGAATGTATAACGTGCTTTACTCATCTCTATATCTTTATGTATCTTATAGGATTAATATCGTACGATAATCATGATAATTTGCGACATCATTTTCATATTTTTTTACAAAATATATCTCAATATTTGAATTGCAAATTAATAAATATTAAAATCAAATATA
>NW_012026893.1:4737-5171 GCF_000956235.1 Wasmannia auropunctata
GAATGTATAATGTGCTTTACTCATTTCTACATCCTTTATGTATCTTATAGGAAAGTTGTTCAATTTAGTCTAATTGATGTTAAATAAAAGTCTTCATTTTATCATTTATGTAGTACATATATACACTGCTCAAAAAAATTATGGCATAGAAAAATTTTGAGCAAAAATTGGTCAACTTTGGTTAACGGTAACTCCGCGAAAAATCATTGTAAAATGATGAACTTTTTTTCAAATGAAAGCTTGAAATCTCTACTTTAAGATACTGTGAGTCGATTTTTAATTTAATGCACCCCTGTTGCTGTAAACTCTTAAATCTGAGAGCATGTTTGCCACATTGAAAATTGCAAAGTTTGAACGAGTGCACGGACTTGCTAAAATTTTTCCCGGGGATACGGTTTCCAGCGTCATAAAGTTGGAATCTTTCTCTTTAATTT
>NW_012026893.1:5191-6005 GCF_000956235.1 Wasmannia auropunctata
GTAAACTTGTGCTAAAATATATATTAGGCTTAAATATATATTATTATATATTATTAATATATGGGGATAAAATAAAGCCTAGGTAAGTAAATTCATCTTTACAAATGTGTATTTAATAATACAAATTTCATATACAATAAAATTACAACTCATGTTTTCATAGAGAATAGAGACATAAACATGATGACAACATTAGTCGATATCATTAATAATGTCTGTCTTTATTATTATGTCCCCAATAATAGTGGGCAGAGGATAATCGGTAGAGAAATCTCTCTTGTTGTACTCTTGCTCCTGCCCTTCTTCCTCGATAATCTGTAAATTATTAAAGACTGGATTAGTATATCAAACACACATTAACCGTACACGCATACACGTACATGTGCACACGTACACACGCACGCACACACGCACACACGCACGCACACACGCACACACACAAAAATATAAAATAATGCGTAATATATTGTTTATTCATGTACTGATTTGTACTTACTTAGATTTCTCCTAGCCTCTGCGTTTAGAGCAGCGGCTGGAGCGGCGACTGGAGCAGCGGCATCGGCAACTGGAGCGGCGACGCCGGTGGCTGGAACGACTGCGTCGGCGGCTGGAACGACTGCGTCGGCGGCTGGAACGGCGGCGTCGGCGGCTGGAGCGGCAGCGTTGGCGACTGGAGCGGCGGTGGCAGCTACAGTTTGACACGTAACAAAATATTTAGTATCAAGATTCTCAGCACTCCGTTCGTAACATTCGTATCACGAAACACATGCAGCTATTTACAAGAAATCGCGCGTTGTACCGTGTACGAAGAGCT
>NW_012026893.1:6025-6597 GCF_000956235.1 Wasmannia auropunctata
CCCCTGTGTGCCTTGTCGACTCAGTTTTTGGTTAACGGTAACTCCGCGAAAAATCATCGTAAAATGATGAATTTTTTTTCAAATGAAAGCTTGAAATCTCTACTTTAAAATACCGTGAGTCGATTTTAAATTTAACGCACCCCTGTGGCTGTAAACTCTTAAATCTGAGAGCATGTTTGCCACACTGAAAATTGCAAAGTTTGAACGAGTGCACGGACTTGCTAAAATTTTTCCCGGGGATGCGGTTTCCAGCGTCATAAAGTTGGAATCTTTCTCTTTAATTTAAAAAAAAAACAAGTCGCTACGATTTTTTTTCACAAAGTTACAGCATTTTGAAGTAACCCTCGTATTTTTCTCATGTATGTTTGGCATTGTCCGATGTGCACTATAGGGAGTTAGCAATCGGATTTTGCACATTGTGTGAGTGCGGGCGTGTATATGTGTAAAACATACACATAT
Source organism: Wasmannia auropunctata (assembly GCF_000956235.1). Lineage (NCBI taxonomy): Eukaryota > Metazoa > Arthropoda > Insecta > Hymenoptera > Formicidae > Wasmannia > Wasmannia auropunctata. Next base: position 6,485 of record NW_012026893.1, read on the forward strand.
ACACACACGGTGTGCAAAATCCGATCGTCAACCTACTTATAATGCACATCGGGTAATGTTGATCATACATGAGAAAAATACAAGGGTTACTTCAAAATGCTGTAACTTGGTGA
>NW_012026893.1:6617-7012 GCF_000956235.1 Wasmannia auropunctata
AAGGGTAATCCACAAATGACTCCGTATAGGTATAACAGCTTGGAATATATTGTTAGGATATATATACAAGGGTAGGAATGTCAGTGTGTAAATCTTTGGTTGAGATGGATTGACTCCAGGGAGGAGGTAGGAAGTAAGTCGGTGTGGCACCCGAAGGTGCCCGCGCCGAAAGGTGCGAAGAGCCTAGCGCCGGTGTCGCTTTATTCTTCCGTGGGGGAACTCTCCTCTTCCTCGCCGAACAGTTCCCTCAGCCGGGCCGCTGTCACCGGGTTGCACTGCACCGCCGTAATGGCCCGGATCTTGGGCAGCTGTGATTTCCGCCGCTTGGCCCGGAGGTCCCGGAAGCGCTCCGGCGTTCGCGAGCGCTTTGACGGGCCCGGCGCACGTCGAGGGCT
>NW_012026893.1:10820-13396 GCF_000956235.1 Wasmannia auropunctata
ACGTGTGCTCTTCCGATCTGGAATTTATAAGTAATGAAGTTACAAGAAAATGTGGAATTTTTTGTTCGTCTTTGCAATGTGAATACCGATATAAAAATATGTTACAAAGAAGAAATGCTGCAAAGAAATATAATAAAAAATCGGGACATGAAAAATGTGACAGAATTTGAAGAAAAATTTGAATTAATTAGTAGCATCGACGATAACCTCGAACCTGAGGTTTGCTTTGGAATAGGCCAGCATACTGTAAAAAAAAGAAAATTAGACACTTCAGACAGTGAAGAAATTGTAAGAAAAGGTCAAAACTCTCCAAACATTTTTGCAGTATTACGAGATATTCAAAATGAAAAAGAAAAACAGAAAGAGCGTCGACATAAAGAAAAAATAGAAGTTCTTCGAGAATTATTTTCAAGTAATAAATAAATCTCATATCTTACTCAATATTACTTAGCATATGCAATAACCATAATATATGTATACATAATAGTAAGATTTTTCATTCCAGTATTATAGATTATAACCTTTTGATTTTAACTAAGTAAGTATGAGTAAGGCTTTTGATTTTATTTTCGATACATTTTACTTTATATAACATTGTGATACTACATTATAAAAACTTCAATGTAAGGAAATTTGAAAGAACAGTTATTTTATAAGTTTATAAGCTACAAAAATGTTTATTAAAATTAGCTTGCACTGGTGTCACTTGTCCATTGTATGGTGTCAAAAGATTTACAGATATTGGATAAGCTAAATCTCCAATAATGTGATAATAATCACCCATTGCGGACACTTTTTCTTTAACAAAAGATATATCATACACACGAGCATCATGCAGTTTACCAGAAACTCCAGTAAAACAATCTATAAATCTTTTTTTTGTATCACATATGTCTTGCAAAGTAAGTGGTTTCGTCGTGTCTATTTACATAAGTATGACGAATTTTTTTCGCAGGTGTTCTAATCGGAATATACGTGCCATCTATACATCCCACAATTCCATCAATTCCACATATTTGTCGAAATTCTTAAGCGTTATCTTTACGTTCTTGATCCGTTGCAGGAAATCTAATTACTGTAGGAGCCAAATCTACTAAGAAATTTGTAATTCTTTTAATAATAAGATGCACCGTAGCGATTTGCATATCAAAACGGTCTGCTACACTTCTTATTACTGTTTTATTTGCAGAAAACCTGTACATATTATTAAAAAACACATATATTTCTTTACCAGCAGTATTTACTAAAACTGTTTCATATATTTAAAAATTTATAAAAAAATTGACGTACATACTATAAAAAAACTAAAATATGTTTTTTAGCCGTTTTCTTTTTTCTTCCGCAAAAACTCTTAGGATAATAATCGCTTTTTTCGAATAAATCAATAATATGATTACATATTCTTCTTGAAAGTCTAAAATTGTTTTTAAACTACAAAAAATTTCATAAGATAAAAGTACATCAAATATACATTGGATTTAATAAACATTTTTAATAAATATTATATGCATTTACTTCTTCTTCAGTATATTGATCAATGACATTACGAATACAATGTTTCGTTCGTAGTTTTTTCTTCTTTTGCATTAAACATATGTATTGTAATTCTTCATCATTAGATGTGTCTGACGAAGAAAGTAAAAAGTCATGTGCAATGAAAAATTTTTCTATATTTTTATTGTAATTATTTTCTTGCGTAGTGGCTAGCGTTATACTGCATGGCATTATGCTCGCTGAAATACAATTTTTTATCGTTATCTTTATATGCAATATTTTTACAATTAAAACTTTTTACATAACAACACATATACAAATCACTTACCATTTTCAGTTGTTGACGATGATGTGCTACAACTCGAGTGTGTCTGTACAAATTTTAATGTGATATTTCCTGAAAAGAAAAACGATTTTACATTTCTAATGCAATATGAGATTTAGTGACAATAAAGCATATTATTAATTTTATAGTATTATTAACAAAACATTACCATCGTTATTCACATATTCGCATAAAATTCCTTCAGCCGTTTCAATTATTTTTCCGTTTTTAGCTCGAATTATTTTCATACCCGTGCTGCTATTGTCTGTAAAAATTATTATTATTTAAAATATTTTTAAATAATTCAAAACTTTGCATCATGCTATATATATAAACTATAGCTACATATAAACACATACTATAATCTTAACATTTTATGTGTTTGTTTTTTTATAATTGACAGTAATTGTATTACTAATTTAGTACAATGTTTTACCTGATCTCATTGTTGTAGATATACCATTACATTTAACAGAAAAAATAATTTCTTTCTTTTTGGTTTTGTCTCGTATGACAAGCGGTATCAATCTGCCCGGGATGGATTTTGCGATTATATTGCGTAAAAGACGGTGGTGTAAATCGAGTGCCCCAAAAAATTCTACTCACACCTATGAACCCAGCGATCAAATAACCTTGCCCACTTATCTTTTTTCATGAAAAAGAAAACTTTTGATATTATAGGTTAGCACACATAAAATCACTTTCCGCCATAATACTTTTTAGTCATCGAGTTTAAAATCGAACTTTTGATCTGACC
>NW_012026893.1:14096-15537 GCF_000956235.1 Wasmannia auropunctata
AGGACGCACCAGATACAATGGAGATAACTCGTCGTCGTGGTCGCAGTGCCTCTTTTCCTTCCAGGAATGAATTAGAAATGCACGTGGTCAGCGCTGACGACATAGAGATCAGCTACGACGTGGATTCAATACTGACTTGCTGTCGTTCGTTGGAGCCGTACAGGTGCTATAGTTTGGCTAAAATCGACATGAGTCCGAAATCGATAGTGAAATGTGAAAACGTTAAATTGACGGATGTCCTGGTGAACAGAGACCGATTATTTCCTGTGCAGCGGCGCCGCCCCGACGACATTTTGCTGCACGACGACGCGACCAACGATCGAAACAATTGGCACGAATTCTGTATCGGAACAGTCGACAAACAGCCAATCTTCGTTGCGTTCCAAACGACCAGTCTCGACAGCGAGTTCTTTCGAGAAGCTCAAATTCCGCCGCCGCGCGGTGGTCGCGGCCGCGGCGCCGCTAGTAAAGAGGGTCACTATCGCGCAGTGTGCAGGGTTTTTATGACGCATGTCATCAGTGTCGCGGCTGAACGATTACCCATCCAATGCCAGACGGCCAGGGTGGGAATTAGGTACGTCGAGAATGATGTTCAACGGGTATATTCCATTAACTCCCGGGATTGGGATTTGTTCGCGAGACTCGTCACCTATGTGCTGGGAGAAACGGACCTCGAGGTTACGTGCGGCATGGCGTACGCGCGTTTTTATACGTGCGACCACGGCCTGCGCATGGGCGGCGAGAATGCTGAGCGCTATCTGTTGAACCTGTTGGACGTGAATCACAAGCACGTTGATATTATGCAAATTCATTGCGCAAACGAGTTGCAACTACGCAGCGCCAGCGACGACGAGCCGATCGTCGTAAAATTAATGGACCAACGGTTGTCCGGTATTTTTCGAGGTGGCGTAAAGCTTGGAGATTACAAGCTGAAGCGCTACTACGTCGGCTTCGATCGCAACCACGGGCACTTTGCCTGTCATCAATCGCTACCAGTACAGCCCAGCGACGACGATGACGACTGTGACGACAACGTTGTCGTGGCACGTCACCAAATAACTTTTATTCAGGCGTACAACTCTGCGGCGAAGATGGCCGGCATATCCTCGTCCGGCGCTCTTCTTTCTTACGCCTATTCTCGCGGATATCGCGCGCTGCCCACGGAGACCGACGACCCGAGTGGCCAGTGCACTGTTATGCGAAGAATGAGGAACGAGACAAGACAGAGCCTGCGCGACCTGATCGAGTACGCGGTCAACTACGTCGCGTCTAGTTCCGTGTTGCGAATCGAGGAGGTAGTGACGTTCGATTCGGTCAATCGTTGCTCCTCCTCGGCGGCGACGACGGACGTCGAGGAAGACGACGCGACAATCCTCGAGGAAATGAGACGTGTAGGAGTCTTTAGAGCCACGAAAGAGTGCTTCGCCACGACACGATTGTT
>NW_012026893.1:16804-21201 GCF_000956235.1 Wasmannia auropunctata
GTTGCTGCTGCTGCGACGAGACGCGTCACACATCGACTACTCGCCATCGCGAGACGGACAACGTACCACCACCACCACCACTGGCGACCGATCTTGTCAAAGTATTGCGCCGGCGCGGCGTTAGCCTCATTCCGCGCGCCGCCGCAGGCGACAGGTCGCAGAGAAGCGCCGAGACAGAGCTGAAGAAAACGCCGCGTCGTCGCAATATACTAATACCACAGCGACGACTGGTCAACCGAGTGAAACGGTCCACCGCAACTGTAAACCTCCCGCGCGTCACGCGATCCGTCAGTCGCGCGTTGCAGCGAGACAGCATTCGCGTCGACTTCGCGACACCAACTTCGAATGTGCTGTCATCGACCGCCACCTTGATGAATGCGTCGCCGCCGACGGAACTCTTAGTGCCTCTCGATTCGAAGAGGCACTGCAGCTCGAGGAGGAAGCGCGACGCGACCTCCCGCACAGCACCTTTCATTGCAAATATATATTAAATACATATTTACATTGCGTTTCATTTCATATCAAATATAATGTATTAAATATGTAATTAATGCAATGGATATGAAATATCCAAATCAAAATACGTATGTAACACATAGCAGACATATTGCGAATATTATATAAATGTATAAATGTGCAAATGTATCAAACACATAGTTAATACATATTTAATAATATATAATAAGATGGAGTACCGCACTAGCGCCAGTATAACTTAAAGAAATCATAAATAGACAGTTTTCTGTATTTGCGGTTATTATCTGAAGGACATGAAACGTCATACTAACATCTTTACAACAAATGTCTTATTCCTTTACAACGTTTCAGAGGAACGATTCATTTGCGTTTTTGTAACATAATAGGAATGGTCACATTCAGTAAAGAAAAGAAATCTTAGTGAGCTCTCAATAATTCTTTAGTTAGAAAAGTTTACAAAAAGCTAATGAAAAATAATTTAAAGTAATAAATATTATAGTGAGTCAAAGGTAAGTATATATTATTTTATTAAATTTCTATATATATAGGTTGTTATATAATAATATGTAATTGATGTATGTACAATTAATTTGTATTTGATTATTTTATAGGTTATATAACAATAAATAAGTTTTATATAATAATAAACATGGATAAAAAAGATAACCGTCAATATATTTCTTCGAGGCATAAGAGACGATTAGCACAAGAAGAAACAGAAAAATATTTGTTGATAGCATCAACATCAAGCAGTAGTGCATCTTATTTTGAACCATTGGCCAAATCTGTAAAAAAATGCCGAATTGAAAATGATCCATCAATTTCATCTTCTTCTAGTGACCAGGAGCACATTAATCAATATTCACCAAACAGTGACAACAATGATAAAGAATTATTGTCAGATGGAATACATAACTCATCAGAAGTGGTCACAGACGATGAAAATTTTGTTGATTCCGAAGAACAAGAAGAAATGCAACCGTTATTGTTTGACTCTGATGATTCGAGTGACGATGCAAACATGGATATTGAATATATTGACGATGAAGATGAAAGTATGGATAACGAATTGTTACGCGATCTTCGAAATTGGTGTTTTGAATTTAAAATCAAGCATAATGCAATTAATGCTCTTATGGAAATTCTGAGACATGCTCCACATTCACAATTCAAAACTTTGCCGAAAGACGCAAGAACGCTTCTAAAAACACCTAAGAAAACTGCTGAAATAGTTGCATTATCTGGAGGATCGTATTACCACTTTGGTTTATCGAGCACTTTGGAAGTACTTCTGTTGCATTACAAAAGTATGTCTTTGAAGGTATCTGAAATTAATTTATTAATTAACATAGACGGTCTGCCATTATCCAGATCATCGCCAAGCAGTTTCTGGCCAATATTACTTTCAGACGATATTTCAAATCAAGTGCATATAGTCGGACTGTTTTATGGTCAAAAGAAACCAAATAATTCCAATGAATTTTTACAACAATTTGTGACAGAATTAATACCATTAGTACAGAACGGATATCATTCAGATCTCTTTAACTGTGATATTAAAATTAATGTTAAGGCCATTATTTGTGATGCTCCAGCAAAATCTTTTATTTTAAATATTAAAGGACATAATGGCTACTCAAGTTGTACTAAATGTACTATTTACGGAGATTATGTTAACTCCAAAATGTGCTTTCCTTATAAAGAAAGATCAACTGATGCACTTAGAACTAATGAAGATTTTGTACGTCAAACAGACTCTGATTATCATCAAGGAGAACCCACAATTTTACTCTCTGTGCCTAATTTAGGATTAGTGTCAAATATTGCTCTTGATTATATGCACTTAATTTGTTTGGGTGTTGTAAAAAAAATGATATTGTTGTGGATGAGTGGACCACTAACTGTTCGCATCACAAGCAAAAGACAATATTTCACAAAGACTAATTAATTTGAAAAGTACAGTGCCTAAAGAATTTTCAAGGCGACCTCGAAGTTTAAGTGAAGTAGCATACTGGAAAGCCACAGAATTTCGGCAATTTTTACTTTACACTGGACCTATTGTTTTAAAAACTGTTTTAAATACAGACGTATATACACACTTTTTGACTTTGCATGTAGCTGTATCAATACTCATCAGTCCAACGCTAATAGTAAATAAAAACAATATAGATTATGCAGAAAAACTGTTGCAACATTTTGTTCAATCATTTGAGAAAATTTATGGTAAAGAATATATATCTCATAATGTACATAATTTATTACACATCTCAAATGAAGTTCGAAAATTTGGGCCACTTGATTCTTTTAGTTCATTTAGATTCGAAAATTTTTTACAAATTTTAAAAAATTTTCTGCGCAAAACAGAAAAACCATTGCAGCAAGTTATACGACGATACACAGAAAGAAGGCTAAATCAATATGAGAGCATGAATAAATCATTACATTCACCTCATAAATTTGAATTAAAAACAAGACATGTTACTGGTTTTTTGACCGATGAAATTCAAGATATTGTAGAATCGCAATACAGGAAACTAATATTATTAGGAAATTATGAAATTGATTGCAATAGCGAAGCAAATAATTGTATTATGACAAAAAGTGGAATCTTACTGATAGTTAAAAATGTCGTTAAATGTACCAATAATACAACATATGTTGTTGGTTATCAATTGAGGAAAACAGATGATATTTTATATTCACGACCATTCTCATCAGACAATTTGGACATATATGTTGTTGAGGAAATAAATTGTAACGTAATATCTTGTCCTTTGGATGAAATACAAGGGAAAATGTGGAAAATTAAATTTAATTCAAAATTGTATGTCATTCCTATTAGACACGTTTGTGGACAATAAAACAATTTTTGAAGCACAATATAATACAATATAACAACACATGATTATAATACGATAATTCTAAATATAAGCAACAAAACAATTTAAGTTAATATTTTTAAATTAATTTTAATAAGTAAATATTTACTTTTATGTTTGCAATAAAACTGTCATCATGAATTCAAACTTACATATGCGCAATTGTATACACAAAATCGATTGGTACTGCACGCTGTATGATTCATAATAAAAGAAATTATATATTTTTTATTTTATTTTTCCATCATGGCATGGTTGACAAATTTCTGACAATAAATCGATATTTCGAATGGCTATCAATTTACGATCAACTTTGCCGCTTTTATCTTATTAACGATCAAATTTACGTCTGGTTGCTGGTCTATATTAGTGTGTATCGTGGCCATTTCGATCACCTAATTTTGTTTTTAACCATTTGACTCTTTGCCACGCCTCTGTGACTATGGTCTTATTTATATTTGGTTGTCTAAGTCTTGCTAAGTTTTCTTGTCTACTTAATTCTTCTACTTTTTCTATCAGGTCACGTTCACCGTATGTTAATACTTTGCTCAAAAAATTCCTAGCCAGTAATAAAAAATAAAACTACTAGTCAGTAATAGTAATAAAAAATCAAAAGGCGTGGAAGTTAATACAGCCTTAATGTTGTACAAGAGTTTAATTAGATCAATCACGGAATATACGGTAACTTTGTTTATTACCCAAATGAAAATTTACAAAGATTAAAATATGAAAGCGCAATATTTAGAAATAAGAACAGCGTTAGGATATAGAAATAGTACACCAAATAACCTAATTGTAGCAGAAGCAAAAGTAACCCTGCCTTATCACGTAGCAGTCTTACTTTTGCTTCTGCTACAATTAGGTTATTTGGTGTACTATTTCTATATCCTAACGCTGTTCTTATTCCTAAATATTGCGCTTTCATATTTTAATCTTTGTAAATTTTCCTTTGGGTAATAAACAAAGTTACCATATTCCGTGATTGATCTAATTAAACTCTTGTTCAACATTAAGGCTGTATTAACTTCCATGCCTTTTGAT
>NW_012026893.1:21640-22024 GCF_000956235.1 Wasmannia auropunctata
TACAAGATCGGTCGTGGACCGACACTAATCCGGCTCAATGCAACGAGTACATTAAAATTCACATTCGCAAATACACAATAACCAGAAACGCGAAGTTGGGCGCCAGGCACGAGCGGGCGTGCCACCCTTCGAATTATCACGCGGAATTGAGATCTAGAACGCGGTAGAGGGGCGGTTCGTAGGGTGCGGAGGAATGTGGAAGAGCAAGGGCGAGATAAAACACTCAGAATTTCTGTAACAATAACAATGAGTAACAAATATATTTGTGTGTGCTGGAATTTACAGGCGATTCGTTCGGCCGCGACTAACGCCGCGGCAGCCGTCGGCGGTATCGCCGAGGTCGCGATTCACACGTCCGGGAACGCTCCCGGAGATGACGGGTAA
>NW_012026893.1:22074-23682 GCF_000956235.1 Wasmannia auropunctata
CTAAGTACTGCCGACATTCGGCACGCAAGCACGCAGTAATCCGAACACTAAATAACGCGCAAGAAACACAAAATAACACGTAATTAACGCACAAGTGACCCGGCTGTGGCAAGGCGAGCGCAAAATTCTCTACTCGATTCGCGCAACTCTATGCCGGGCGGATGGCACACGCGGACTCTACACACGGACATACATTTACGCGGACAACGAAACTGAAATAGCGCGATCCGCCCGACAATGAAACCGGCGGCCGACAATCGTAATTGCTAACGTTCGTCTCACCAAGAGCGGCAGCTATGGAGGATGTTCTCTCTCTCTTAAAGTTCTCGTACTCGGCAACTATCGGGATCCTGCGTCCTATCCCACACGCGACCACAGCACAAGTGTCGCTCGCCGGTCCTTCCGGCAGCACGCAGGCAGCAGGGGGTCACGCGATCGGCTGATAGTGCGCCGATTGGCCCTTGCCCTGCGAGCGCGACGCCCGCGAATCGCGGTGTCGCACGTGATCAGCTGGCTCGCAGCTGGCAGCGCGGACTTTAAATTAGGCTCGGGTCCTTCACCGAGCCCTGGCGTCGACCCTGTTTGTTCGTCTCGCTTCCGAATACTTCGCCGTCGGCAACCTGATCCGGACCGGATCGTGAGAGTTCGTTGCCGCCGTATTCACTGTCGGATTGCTGAAATTAGTCGGCGACAGTAACGAGCTCGTGATAGAGAACATGGAGCTAACGCTCGTATGAATCATTTTATCTGACCTGCGTGCTCCGTGTCTCCCGCGGTGAGCCAGTCGTTCCGAGGCTGAGGTCTCTCTCCCTCTCGCCGCTTGGTGTAGACGATTCGTCATTGTCGCCGATCCATACCTATGGTTACGCTCACGAGGAGAGGAAAGTTACATAACGCGCGCGGCAATATGATTGAAACGCAATGCGCGCGGATACGCTCGCCTCCCTAAATCGGGGAGGACGCAGGATCCGAAACCGCGCTTCTTCGGCCGGGCGTTGCGACCCTTGTGACGGACGATCAAAAAATGTCCCGTCACAGCATATAGGAGCATACATCAAATTCAACTGCAGGATATATCTAAACTGAGGTGCAAGCAATTTTCTTTTAAAAAAATGCAGGAAGAATCTTCTTTAAATGTAAATATGAAAATGCACATGACTATATAATATTTATTGTTAATAAATTAATTTATCATTATATGTTTTGTTGGCAGTTTACAAAAAATTTCTATGTCATTCAATTTGATGACGGGATAGCATTAGTCCCTAATAATTGGTTGCAGATATCTGAAGATCAAAAGCAACAAGTTTGCTTCTATCCAAATTACAATGTTAAAAAAAGGCTGAATAAAGCTATACAAAATAAGGAAATACCGGATTTAAAAAATGTACAAGCTGGTTGGGCGATGTATGACGTTTTACGTATTTTGTCTTCAGCAGGTACACATGCTCATACTCACACACACACACACGCACGCACGCACGCACGCACGCACGCACGCACGCACGCACGCACGCACGCACGCACGCACGCACGCACGCACGCACGCACGCACGCACGCAACGCACGCACGCACGCACGCACGCACGCACGCAGCACGCACGCACG
>NW_012026893.1:24861-27767 GCF_000956235.1 Wasmannia auropunctata
TTTTTCTTTCTTCTCGACAATATCGATCTAATAAATTATAAACTGATCAAAGTAACATAAACGAAGGTTTATAATAACTAAAATGTAATAAATTATTAAGTTACTTTGATTTAATTCATTGGATCGATATTGTCGAAAAGAAAGAAGAACGAATTCATTTATTAAAAACTTTTATTTTCTTTGAACATCAACTTGTCGACATATAATTTACTAGTAATTGTGATTTTCTATCTATGCTTAGTATTTATAATTTGTATTGTCAACAATTATATTTAGATACTTTTGAGCGAGGTCAAGAAAAGTTAAAGATGGCTGAAAATATTTCTGACATAAATACTGAGGATGAAGATTATATGAAAAAAACACGGCATGATAGAGCTGCTGCAAATAATTTGACTTCTGACGATGAATCTGTTGATATAGAAGTCGATTCTGGTCTTTTGTCTCCTTTACCAGATCCAAAAGAATTTTCTGGATCTCAAAAATTATGTTATTCGAAAAAACCTGCACTGATTTTGGCAACCTATGAAAATCCGATCATTTCCGAAAAAGACAACATCGTTGTAACTGAAAAGAAAAAACCGAAGATAATTCGACAAGAAATTATTGCTAAACCTAAGAAAAAAGAATTAGAAAATAAAAATCAAAAAGATTTTATCACTAAAGATAATGAAGATTTTATCACCGATGATCATTCCATCGATAAATGTAACAAAGAGTTAACAACACATCAAAATGAAATTAATGGAGATAAATCTCAAAAAGGTTAAATTATATTAATAGACTTTTTAAATACAATATTTTAAAATGTAACTTAATTATGATATTTAAATTTTTAGTGTTCATGGAAATTTTGAGAAAAGTAAATCGCCTCTTAGTTGAAGTAACATACATCGATAGAAGGCTTAGTAGATTAGAAAATAAAATAGACTATATTACAAATAAAGAAATTAATGTAAATAACGTCGAAGAAGCTTTCGTTTTCGACACTATTTCTTCAGTGGATGAACTGAAATTGTTTGAAGAAAATTTGAAAAATGAAAAATTTTTTACGAAAATGGTAAATGTTTATATTTTTATATATAATAATGATAAATTATGTCAAAAGTTATATACAGTTGTGTGTTTTTTTATTTTTATTTTAATAGTTCGCATATTTCATGGCAAATTATTTCAAAAAAGCTTCTTGAAATTGAAAGGCGGATCAAATCTACAAGACATGATAAAAAATACGTTTAAAGCATTAATAAAGGACGAAATATTAATGTTATATAGCTGGAAAGGAGCTCGAGGAAAAAATGCATTCCGAAATTTCAAAATTGTTAGTTTAATCATAGGTAAAAAACTTTAAAGTTCACATCATTATATTTTGAAATTAACTGCTTCTGTTGACTCCTGTGTTTCTTAATACTGATCAGCATAAGACGAATTAATTAAGTATCAATTAGTTATATTATGATCAGCAGAAATAATTGTATTAGAACACAACGTTAAGTCATTAGCGTTAATCACATTAGCGATTGAAATTGAGATTGAAATGAAATTTGACCATCAGAAGAAAAAAAACTAATATCAAGTTCAATAAATTTTGCTTTGGTCAAATCTCAATTTTAATCGCTAGTGTTATTACAGCTTAAGTCAATGTATAATATTATAAATTGATATTTGTTCATAGCTGTTGTTCGGTTACATAACGCAAATTCAACTGAGGAAGGTATAATAAAAGTTATGACAAACTGGATAGTTCAAGCTCCTGCACGTGTTCGAAGAATAGCGTAAGTGAACTACTTATTATATTTATTTTTGTTTAAAAATATTAATAGTAATTGTAACAATTCTCTGTAATATCAGTTAAGGTGTTTTTTTTAATATCTATTCCTAATAATCTTTTATGTTATCTATTTTTTAATTATATTAAAGGTACACATATTCAATCAAATATTAAAACATTTATTGTATCTTGCAATTATGGTTTTTTCTACAAATTTTAATTATTTATATTTTTTGTATTTTTATATATATATATATATATATATATACATATAAAACTGTATTACATATTAAATATTACATTAATTGATTGTTTCAGAAACAAACAGAAAAACCAAAATAATCAGGATGATCTTGATCATCTTGATCAAGTTCAAGTTCCAGATGTTCAAGAAGAAAATATTAATATATAAGAAAATCTGCGTACGTTATATCATCATAGCTTCGTCTTTTGTGTTTATTGTTATTCAGGTATTTTTCTTTATTTACTATAACGAAAAGACGTAACATATATAAATGTTTTGTTTTTCAAGTTTATGTAATCTTAAATCTTATAATGATTAAATTAATTTATGCGTTGAAAATGCTACAAAGTATTTTATTTGCGTTAAATCACGAAAATGTAAAAATTAGTTTAACTTTTGTTTTTAAAAATGCTAAAAGGTATTTTATTTGTGTTAAAACATTATACAAATGTAAAATGAGTTTAATTTTTTTGTTTTTAAAATGTTAAAACGTTCCATTTTTGTGTTAAAATAATATTGAACAATTTGTATTAAAAATACTGTATCTATAAAAATACCGTGTGTTATATGTTTGCATTTATTCCAAACCTTTTATTTTATTTAGTTTTAGAAACAAATAAAATATTAAGTTTACAGTAATAAAAATGCTTTATATTACTTTATATTATAACATATTTCCAAATGCTCATACTAACATTTTAGAAATATATTATTAGTACAAATATATTTTTATTACTTTAAACTTAACATTCATTAATAATATAATTATTTAATAATATATGTATGAATATTATTTATACATATATGTATAATATGTACATGATATATATATATATATATATATATATATATGTATATGTATAATATATATGTATAGTATGGATATGTGAC
>NW_012026893.1:31370-31726 GCF_000956235.1 Wasmannia auropunctata
AATCGCATACCTATTTACAATTCTTTACAACTTTCCTTATAAATTTCATTCGGCTTTTCATTTTCCTTGGGACTACTTATTTTAATCCAAGGCTTTAGTTTATTGGCTGACATAATTGTGTTCAACGGCTTTTGTTTTATATTAAACCCGGGTATGTCGGTAATGACAAATCGGTTCTTTTTTAGAACTGCTTTAACTAAATACGGACCCTTGTATTTTGGCACGAGTTTCTGATTTGATCCTGGCTTATGTTGAAGGACCTTTACTAGCACAAAATCACCCGCTTGATACAATATATTCTTTTTATGACGCTTATTATATTGCACTTTATTATATTCCTGCAATCGACGGTTCAC
>NW_012026893.1:32091-38339 GCF_000956235.1 Wasmannia auropunctata
TGGGTTATATATATGTAATACCGGTGAAGATGTTAGCTCACCCTTCAGCAAATCGAACGCGGCTTTACACTGTTCATTGAAATGAAATGGTACGTCCTTTTTCGTTAATCGATGTTACGGCATAGCTTTTAATGCTTGATAAATTATATAAATAATCCTTGATAAATTTTCTAAAATAATTAGTTAAACCCAGAAAGCCCTGCAACTGTTTTAAGTTTTTCGGATAATCATAGCTCCGAATGGACTGGACATGCCTCTGATTCAGGGTAATACCTTTGAATGAGATTACGTAACCCAAATATTCTATTTCCCGCTTTAAGAATATACACTTAGCGTAATTTAATTCCAATTTGTATTTCTTTAACTGCTGCAAAACTTCCTCCAGAATCTCCAAATTCTCGTCAATTGTGGAGGTCGCAATTAGTATATCGTCCATGTATACTAGTATCTTTTGTTCCGTATCAAAGGATCCAATATGTGATAAATTCTTTTCTGAAATTCGGCCGGAGCCTTGGAATACCCAAACGGCATCTTTATATATTCGAATTGACCGTGAGGGACCGAAAACGCAAAATATTTAGTGTCCTCTGGATGGATATCGATTTGATGGAATCCATCTTTCAAATCTAGCTTTGAATATACGCACTTACCCTGCAACTGATTTATCTGATCTTTGATTATGGGAAATGGGTATTTCTGAGGATAGATCCTTTGATTCAGAGGTCTCAGATCAACACACACACGCTTTTGCCCGTTACGCTTCTCCACCAACACTACGCACGAGCAATATGACGAGATACTGGGTTTGATTATTTCACGCTTTAATAAGTCGTCGGTAATGGCACGCAAATCAAGCTTTTCCAAAAAGGAAAATCTACGAGGCGCATAGCGAAACAACGATGGGTCCTTTATGTGTACACGAATTTGGTAATCATCCACGACGGGGGACATCTTTAGTTTTTCGACCTTGTGTAAAAGATCTACCAGTCGTTCTCTTGTTCGACCGTCAACTCGCCCATCCAGATTCTCCATTACAATAGCACAGCGCTCTCTTGAATCATCAATTTCAATTTGGAAAATAAAATCAACTTGTTCAGGTTCCTCCGCCGGGCACTCAAACTTAAATCTGCCATTTTGATAAATGAGTTTAATCTTCGAATTGATTAAAAATTCGCGTCCCAACAGTACGTCGAATGCAATAGTTGAATCGTCTACTACTAAAAGAGTAACGTCAAACCAACGACTGACATTTCCTTCTAAACAAATTTGATCGAATATTTTTTCATGAACTTTAATTTTTGAGTTATTAATTCCTTTCAAGTTTAATTATTTTCCTACCCGAAACAAATTAGCGCTCGCAAAATATTTTTGATAAATTGATTTTCGAATTAAGCTTACTGGGTTGCCTGTATTTATAAGAGCGCGGAACGACTTATCTGGGAAACCGCATCTGGACACAGCGATGTATGGAATCTCCCCCTCGATGACGTAAATCCCACTCGACGCTTCTTCCGCGGCAGCCTCCTCCGACTGTGGCTCCTCTTCCTCCATGGATACTTCCGCTAAGTGATTCAAGGTAGTTCCCGGAACGGACTTATTTTTCTGGCAAGCTGAACTCAGGTGACCCTTTTGACCGCAGGCGAAGCACGTCATTGCCGCAACTCTACAGTCCTTTGCGAGATGTCCGGACTTCTTGCAGTGAGAATAACTGATTCCGCTCCTCGAGACGGCCAATCTCGGGCTGGTCCTCTGGCTTGCGGTGTCGAATCCCGTACGGCGCGCAATCACGCTGTCCTCCAATATCCTCCGCATATGCTCCAAAAACTCCAAAACACTGGCAGCCCATGAATTCAATGCAAATCTTCTAAAAGCGAAATCCTTGACCCCATCAGCCAGCAATTCAATTCTCTCTTTCTCGGTCAACGTGAGAAACTGCATCAGTTTTAGTTTATCCTCTGCATAGTCTATAAATTTCTCAGACTGCGCCCTCCATATTCGCGCGTTGATTCTCGACAGCGTCATGGTGACCGTTTCTTTTCTCTCAAAATACAGGCGAATTTGACGTTTAAAGTCCTGCCAAGACGCAACAGATTCCACTCGCTGACGGTTATACCAACTTAATGCTCGACCTGACAGCTGATTTACCGCCGCAATGACCAAAACCTCGTCTGGTACTTGATACATTCCGACGATGCTGGCAATCCGCTCCAACCAGGAGATAATATTCTCGTCTTCCTTTCCCGTAAAGGAGGGTATCAGTTTCGAAGCAAATTTAATCTGATTCCAGTTGTGAACGCCGCTTGATTGAGAGTCCGAGCTCGGCGATGTCATTGGCCTTGCCTCCGAACTCGACCAGTCCGGAGCAGCACTCACCTGCTGCCCCTGCGCCACGTTCAAGGCCTGGATTACTGCTCGCACAATATCCTGCAGATCAAATGCATTTTCGGCGCTGATCCCTCTCCCAGAATGCCGGCCCGCCTCCGCCGTTTGCACACGGGGCGCCAGCTCCCCTGCGTTAGCATTCGCAACAACCTCCTGCACAGCCTGCGCCTCCTGCTCAACCACCTGTCTGTCCTCCGTAACGGGCGGCAATATGGAAATGGTCTCCGGCCACCCCTGTCGCTCGAAGTGGTCGGTAATTCGGTCGAACAACACAGCACGGGCACCATGTATGTCAAGACCGTGCTGACGAGCAACCTCCCGCAGTCCGTCTATGTTAAGTTGCTCCAACTGCACCCGACTCATGATTAAGCCGGACCGGTTTTCCGTCGAATGATAGTCGATAACTTCAAAATAACACCGATCGACAATTCGATAACTGCCGCAGCTTCCCTATCGCGCAAACAGCCACCCGTTCACGTGAACTCTGAGCACGAACAAACACACACTTGCCTTCGTCCTGATCACGTGAAGGACACGCGCAAATTCATGCTCCGTTTCTACCACCGTTGTCCTGATCACGTGAAGGGCACGCGCGCACCTTGTGCTCTGCGCAACGAATTCTCTCACTTTATGTTTGAATATCACGAATCTAAACTCCGAAATAATGCACCGTCCACCGCTCGCACTTGCCCCCTTCCGAAGCTAGTCACGAACGGTCCACACAGTAATCAGACGAAACTCTCAACTCAACTTTAATAGCAAGTCTTCTGAGACGCAATCTTATTGGTTCTTTTCCCGAGAAATTTCTGGTTGATATTCCACTTCTGAGATAAATCTGCTGTAGGCGCAACAGACAAGAAGGCTTCAAACACAGATATAAAATTAATAGACTCAAAACCGTGAGTTCAACGAGAGCAAAGACATGTTGTATTTGACTATGAAAGTACATAAGATTCATGCAAGATACAGTTTTCGGGCAACTCTCACCCTTAGTGACGCTTTCCGACAGCAATCGGTACACGCACCCCGTTGCTTTTCTAACTCACTCTCGTTACGGCACTCTCGCCTTAGATTAGAGCACGCCCGCTCCACTATTCTTTATCTTAAAATTATTTGCACGCTCGCTTCCGAGTTCGGAGCATCTCCCGCGAAGATTTCCCAACGTAATCTATTCTCTCCGATATTCGAAAACCCCTGTGTCGTCCGACCCCCTGCGATCGCAGCTCAATCTATCGATCAATAATCAGTGTGGCCCATTTTGCATAGATGATGCGACCTACATAATTTTAGTTAGGCGCTTACACTTTTGTGGCGATCATCAAGACTCTCTACTGAATTATCTTTTTTACACGTAGTTAAGATACATCCGAGCACGTACATATATCAACATAGCAATAAGAAACATGTATACAGAAATGTAACACACGAATTGATTGGTGCAAACACTTTTTTTGTACCATAAATCATAAGACACGATCGTGTCTCGGCGCTAAATTAATACATTACAGCGGTATCCCGCCGTGAGTTATAGAGTGAGCGATAGGCGTTTCTGCACACTGGCAAATAAACGCGTATCTTCGATAAATTTTGAGGATTTTGAGAAGCTTCTCCAAGAGCACGCGGTCCTACTAAAGGAAGCAGTTATGGCGTAACAGAATTCGCAAGACAAGTATTCGACTAAAGAGACATGGAGACAAATAAACTCGCGAATGACGTTATGTTTCGTAATAAATCGGACTGTAAATTTCAATTCTCTGTCGGATTTTATTTTTTGCATTGATCTGCTATTTGCTATATTTCTATTTTCTTTAAAATAAATATGCTTACCTTCAAAACGTGATATCAGACTATCACAACCGATCTGTCGTAACAGATCTGTTATATTAGATAATTCGGTACTATTTTCCATGGTACACTAAAATGTCGAAATCGCTTCTCGCCTGCAACTAACACTTCGAACTTCACGGTGAAACAGTATAGGCACATACGTATGTCTGGTATGTGTAAACACGAATAGCACGATCCGACACCGGCATGAACACGAAGAATACTGACGAGAGCCACAAACGTGAGGAAGTAGTGCGTGATGGTAGTGGTGCCACGAATCAAGACAAAAAACGAAAAACCACGAAAAACGCGAATTGTATAGAAGATAGCGAATATCGCTGTTGACTGTGTAGCAAAGCAGCTCGATAGGCGCTTAGTGATTCTTTAATATGATTGTCCTATACAGTTCTTTTCTAAATCTAAATATAGAAATCAATCATAATGAAGAATCATTGAGCATTTATTAAATTGCTTTGTCTACTAAATGCATTCCAATGATAGAGAAAGCAAAATGCGCAAGCTCAAGAAAGAAATGTTGATTTCAAATATCTGATATTCTTCACTAAAGAAATATTATGGACTATTTTATTAGAATAAGAGTAATTACTTGTTTTAAGATAACGTGATTGCGAAATATTTATAATGGTAATTTTGTTCTGAGAAGAAAGATATTTATTTGAATTGAAAATGTAGATTTACTTTGAACAAGAACAAATTTCTTGTTTCAAAACTATATTTCGCTTTTTTGGAATCTATTGCATAGAATTGAAGGAAATATACTACATTTTTCTGATCAAATAAATTTTTTTACATTTATATATTAGCAAATATTCAAATTAACCAAATCTGACTTTTCTTCGATAAAATTTTATGACATTCTTGAAAAGAGAATAAATTCTTTTTTTTGAGTAAATGATAATGAGATTTTTAATAAGTTGTGATGAGTATATTTTAAAACTATTATCAAAAAAATATTATTTATTAAAGATAATTATGACTTAGAAGAAGAAAAGTAAGCTGAGTAATCATTTTTCTTGGCAATAGAATGATATTTTTCTGTGTGTACTGATACTATAACTTTGCCGAAAACATACGCAAGTTACAATGATTCGAAAAATGATTTAAATATGTGTTTAAATACCGAAGAAGCCGCGGAATATACCTCTTATTAATGTTTAGTGTTCTGTTTACTTATAAAATATATTTTTTTAAATAGCATAATGCAAGAAGGATAATTTAATACTTGCTTATTTTGTTACTGGTCTTGCAATATTTTTCTGGCAATTAAAATTTTTATTTAAAAAGTTAAAATAATAAGTAAAATATTTGATCTGAAAATTAACATAATATATTTATATTAGTTTAATGTCAAAGGAATTAAGATACGATTATGAATTGGCAAAGAATATATGTTTTGTGCAATTTATTTTTTTATTGACATTCAACGATACAGATTATTTTAAAACCAGTTTTTAACATTTATTGTTTTCCTGATTATATTATAACGTACATAATTATAATAAGGCATTAAACATATGTAACATTTAATTCTTTTAAATATAATATTTTAATTTTTTAATTAACGATTGTTGGAATTAATAGAGTTAATAATTATAATAACTTATTCATGTATGCGTAAATATATTTCTTATTAAAACGAATAATATACTTAAGGTTAAGTAATTATTAATTATAGATAAAACTGAAATACAATCGACATAAAAAGATGTTAATTACTTTATAAATAAAAATACAAAGAAGATACACATTTAGTAACTGTTATAACTTAGTATAAATAAGATAATATTGAAGATTTCCATTATACAAAAGAAATTTTTTGTATAATTTCGAATAAAATTAATATTTACTGTACTTATTTAGAAAGTTTATTTATCTAAAAACTATATTTAAGAACTTAAGAAATTTACGGACAGTATGTATTTCTCTATATTAGATTTTCCTTCAGAATTACTAATATTCTCTAGATACAACTTTTGTTCTTCATTTAATTCTAATAATGCAGTAAAAGACGAAATAGG
>NW_012026893.1:40744-43483 GCF_000956235.1 Wasmannia auropunctata
TACCTGACTTAATTAATTGTGCACTCTGTTTGGATTAATGGCAACTTCACTATATTTCGACATTACAATGAACATACAAAATGAAATGATACTGTCGATAATTTAAACTAATTTTTAAGTATACATATAAGTAAATACGAAGAAACATGGACTATATATATTTTGACAGATAATGCGTTGACGGCACCAGTTTTGCGTCAGCAGTCAGCACTATTGCATGCGCAGTATATATATGTGTATAATACCTATCACAAATTTGTTATTCAGTGCTGCCAAATTAGAAAACTATAATTTCTATATACCAAATTAAAATTATGTCGCGACATAACAATAATTCGACGTATTAAAATTATGTCACGACCTAATTAAAATTCGGAATTATTATTATGTTGCGACATAATTTTAATTCGCGGGATTATTATGTTGCGACATAATAATAATTCGATGAATTAAAATTATGTCGCGACATAATAATAATTCAACGAATTAAAATTATGACAAGACATAATAATAATACCGAATTTCTATTGTGTCTCGACATAATTTTAATTCATCGATTTATTATTATGTCTCGACATAATCTTATCTCGAATAATTCATTAATAAGAATCGTAATATCTTTTAGACAAATATTTTTTAAGAATTTCACAATAGGTTAAATTTTTTTTATGTCATTAAAAAGTAAAACGACTTGCCATAGCCACTGCCGTACTTAATCGCTCCCGCGCACGCCGCGGTCTTCCACGCGCTCTCGCCCAATTATACGTTTGTAAAAAAAGTGTTCTTTTGAAACACTTTGTAATTACAATGTATAAAAAAAATAACTTTGAGAACCGTTCGACGACGCACCAAACGCGAGGCGCCGATATCTCGATGGCGCTGCTGGCCAGGACGAGGCAAAAGTATTGTTTATATAATCGAGCTTGGTCTGCTTACTTTGTTTTTTCTTTCGCCTTGACTTTGACGCCGCATCTTATGCCTTTTCTCTCTGGCAGCGTCCCGCCGACACCTACACACACACACACACACACCCACAATCTCACACTCGCGACTAAAAAATTGGAATACCTGAAAATCATTCTTTTCACTCATAACGCAGCGAAATTCGTTACACGGAGTCGACTCGAGGGTAGCGCGACCCTCCCCCCCCCCCCACGGGCGCCGCCCGTGAATCTCGGGAAGGCGCCGCGTCGACGACCGCGCTTGAATCACCATTCGGCGACGACGCGGCACTTTCGTTTTTTTTTCGCGTAACCCTCGGCAATTATGTACTCGCGGAGAGAATAAAAAAGTGCAGCGAATCTCCACGATTCGCTGTTCTACAATATTTTTGTCAATTAATTATGCAACGCGTGCCGCCAGTAATTAATCGCCTCGGCAACGAGAGGCGCGTCATCGCGTCGACGCGTCCATTCGCGCGTCCTAGGTATACATTTGCAAATTACGATATTCGCGAATAAGCGGAGCGACGTCGAGTAAGTACAAGAAAACGGGAATGAACGCGCGAGTATCGCTGTGGCGCTCAGAAACGGTGCCAAGAGTTACACCGAATCTCAATACTAAATCCATATTGTTACACCGTGGGTGGGGTGTAACGTGGGAAGGACTCGGTTTTGGTGGTTGTAGAATTGATGCACAGTATCTTGTTTAATACAAACACTATATTTGACGTGTTACTTACAGATTGAATGACTGCGCGGCCGACAGCGTAACGCTATGCGTTAATGATCAAAGTTGAACTCCGCAGTGGTCCGCTGGACGGCGGGTTTTATCCCGTCTCAAGTGGGCCACTGCACTGCTCAGCAGTTGCAATTGTTGCTTAATTGCAACTGCCGCAGTTTTTGGAGGACGCGCGTATTGAGGCTGCCGAAGTCCTGCGTCGGCATCCTCAATTATTATGGGTCATTGTTGCAATAATAGATTGCAACAGTGACCTGCTTATTTCTAAGTGTGACGTTGTAAGTACGTCAAAGCGAGACTTACAACAATATGTATAACGTCGATGATACGTATTCTTGAGAATATTTATAGAGTTGACAGTGAAACGTTTTTGGATCATGCAAATATAAACGATGCACGTAATGCAAATATATTGCAAAGTAAAGGAACACAATAGATGTCCGTTAATAATTTAAAAAGTTGTCAATTATTATACCTCAAACGCCTCAATATCGCATAAATTTAAATATACAATTATTTGCAAATAAATTATCTATGCAAAAATAGTCATCATGTCGATAAATTTGTAGCCACGGTATTGAACAATGGCTAAGTTGTTATACTAAGCCTCGTTATTTAGAGGAAGGACCTCGAAAAGGCTTAACTGACAAACGTTCAGAAATTTGCAAACATGGAAAAAGTTAGTAACAACCTCCAATGAAGAGAAGAACTTGATTTTTATTAATTAAAAATCAAGCTATCGATTGGGTCTACTTAGAAATTGAGTCGTTATTGAGATTCAAAAAATTTAAGATGCTTGCAACTCGCCGACTCGCGTAAAGTATGCACGGGGCGGTCTCACACTTGACACCGAGACACTACCGTGTCTACTGACACTTGGCAACCTGTATGATCTCATATTTTAATTTTGAACAATTTTTATTTGCTAAAATAATATTATTGGTTCAGGAAAAATGTAACGTACGATATTTTTTTATATACTTGGCGTAATATTTTTTCTTTTTTTAAAAGATTATAATTAACAAAAAACCTTTAAATTTACATTAACATTATAATAAA
>NW_012026893.1:44004-45280 GCF_000956235.1 Wasmannia auropunctata
TGTGGACTTAGTTCGCTTGCCATCCCGTTGACGAGCGGGTCAAGATGTATACGCTTCCTGAAAATTTAACGGCTATTTTTGCGGGCGAGCTGCCTGTTGAAGATTTAACAAATGGGCCACCGTTCGAGGATTTGGCTGCTCGCGAGTTTTTTCGCGAATATTTCCGCGGCGCGCTGGTGATACCGGCCGGTGCTGAGTCTTCGGACGAGTCCGAGGGCGAGGCCTGGGGCTTCGACGATCTCGATGACATCGGTGACTTGTCCAGCCCGGGAGTCTCGTGTTCTGCCCGCGAGGAACTGACGGAGAGTGTGGTTGACGAAGGTGTCGGCACAGTCCCGGACGAGGTCTTCGCGGGAGGCGCCGAAGCTGCAAGCCTGGAGGAGGGTATCCCCGAGGCTGATAGGGCCTACCTCAGGCTATTGTGGGAGTACTTAGGCGAGGGAATCGAAGACTAAAGTGAGTATCCCTTTTATATATGCACTAAACGTTATGTTTTTAGTATTTCTGTTCAACGATCTCCCTTCTTTCTTGTTTGTTACAGATTGCTCGGAGAACGTCATACGATCACGGGCCTCCATGTATTTTTATTATTATTATTTTTTATGCCTTTATATTTTTTGACATTATATGGATTTTTATGATACATAGTGTTAATTTAAATCTGTGACCTATCCTTCCCGTTCCATAATCTTCTTAGTATAAGTATATATATTCAATCGCTTTTTACAACAACATTAGCTTAATACTACGACTACTCCGCGCGTTACATTATTTTTTCCGATTTAATTAATGTTCTATAAATAATTTCAATCGGTTCGCGTGTACAGTGGCGATCTTTCGTTTTATTTGTATTTTGTAATTTACGTCGGAGACTTTCTGAACGATGCGATACGGGCCCACCCATGGTGCCTCTAGTTTTTTCGAACGTCCACGTCTTAATGTCTCGTCGTGTAATAGTACGAGGTCGCCTACTTTAAACGTGCGAATTTTGACTGATTTGTCGGCATAGTCTTTTGCTTTCGTTTTAGCCTTGTCGACAGATTGCTTCGCGACTTGATGTGTTGCCCGTAGTCGTTCTCTAAGCTCGTGTGCGTAATCTTCGTATGAGTACCGCGGCTTCGGAGGTAGCGTCAGGGCTGTAGGTAGCGTCGCTTGGTGCCCGTATATCAGCTCGAACGGCGTATACGAGGTTGCTGTATGCGGTGTCGTGTTATAGGTGAACATCGCATACGGGATCCACTCATCCCAGTTCGTCTGGTCCTCATTTATGTAATGG
>NW_012026893.1:45300-45711 GCF_000956235.1 Wasmannia auropunctata
TTGAAAAAAATGAGACCTTTGTATTATCTTAAATTTATATTTATAATATGACTTCGAAAAAAAAACTGTTGTTAAATCATATAAAAATCTAAGTGGCGTTATCTTCAATATATAACAATCACACAAAATTATTTTGTAATTAATATACCCCGAAATAAACTATTGAATCAAATTAAACCAACAGAATCCAAGTTGTATTAACGTATACATGAAAAACGTATACATTAAAAAAAATTTAATTTAATAAATTAAAAATCTAATATTACCAAAAAGAAGTGAAATCAAAATATTATTTCAAGTATATTTATTGTAATTAAATTAAAAACTAAAAAAAATAATATACCTCGAAAAAAATATTGTATCAAATTAAACAAATAAAAAGATCGGAAGAGCACACGTCTGAACTCCAGT
>NW_012026893.1:45731-46331 GCF_000956235.1 Wasmannia auropunctata
ATGGAATACCTTGTATAAAAGATATTTCTATACAAATACCGTTTGAAATAATTGTTGATAAATCAAATTGCTTTTTTTAAGTTGGATGTATATTAGTGTTCGTTATAAATAATGTTTATATACAAACTTCATATGTTTTTTACTTACTTTTCTTTAAGGCGAAACAGTTTTTATGCAATAATCATAATGTAAATTGCATAATGGACATCTTTTGTGTATTAAATTATTACTGCAGCTCTCACACGTACATAAATGTCCACATGGTATAAATACATACAACGCTTTTTCACTTAAGCATATAATGCAGTTGCCTGCTGGTCGTGGCTCTTTATTGTCGTTAATAATTTGTTGTATATCAGATATTTTATGAAAAGTTATTTCAGGTGATGAAAGACTTTCATCCAAAAAAGAATAATCATCTTCTGGTATTCTATAAATTTCTTCATCATCTGTAAAATAATATAAGAATATTTATGACGTAAAAAAAAAGATCTATTTATGTCTAAGTAAACAAAGTATAAAATTATTTATAATAATGTATTATTATGCCACAAAATATTAATATGTAATTTGCATGTAAATAGTTGTATTATATATAAT
>NW_012026893.1:46351-49185 GCF_000956235.1 Wasmannia auropunctata
CATCATGCGCATGATGTATCATGGTATCCTTGTTGTTCATCAAATGTTAAACAAAGATAAAAAGATAAATCTTGCGCATGATGCGCTTTACGGAACGCAGCCCCAAATTCGCACCATCGTTCCATTAGTGGATGCTCAAAAGAAGTGTACCGCGCATTTGAAGGTTAATGCATATACTTATGTATTACGTTACAAAAGTACTGTACTTTTTTAAATTATTGTTTTCCAAGTCTATTTAAATACACTTATAACTTATGTTATACACTTTTTAACACATAAACGTTCATTTAATATATTATAAAAGTATATTCTATATTTTTTATAACAATAATACACAGCGTGTAATTTGAATAAAAAATTATTCGTACGTTATTTTTTATTCACATTTAATTAATGTTTGTCAACAAAAAATTAAAAAAAACTAAAGAAAACTGTTACATGACAACATATGTATATGTCAAGATCATATGTTTACATGGTTAAAATCTCAATTTTGTCGATACGTGTAACTCGAAATTTTTCAAAGTATTAATTTTTCATATACTTGGAAAGAAAATTGTACTTTATTTTCTTTATATAGGCTTTTGCAACGTCTCACAATGTTTCAATTCGATATTTTTTTCACTCACTCGAACGGCTTAAAATGAAATTCTAAATTGGAACCGCATTCACTCGAATCGAGACAATTCTACTTTGCAACATTTAAATTCGTTTTCGTCCGTTAATAAACGTTCACGACCATTCGCGATATCGATATTCTATAGTTTTGTATTCGATTGTGTCACTCGTGTGAGACTTGGTGTAAATCAATTTCTTCGATCATTGCACTCGATTCTAACGTAGGTGAATGAATTTGTCTTTCGTTCCAATGTAATTCTGAACGTTTTTGGCACTTTTGCGCGGTATTTAAAGTTGTTTCGTTTCTAAGAAATTTTATCTCGCTGAAATTATTATTCGTAGTGCTGAAATCAATTGTTGTGCAACCGTGCATGTGGTGTATAGCAATAATTTCGTCATGCATATGTACGCGTTATATGGCGTAAACTGCTCCGAGAAATTTCCGTGTAACCGTTGCAGCGATCGATATATAGAAAAGTAAACTATTCGCATAAAACGCTCGCGCTTCGATATCGGATTTTCTCTCGCGATACGACTCTACGTTTCGACGCTCCGTTTGTGAATATTGAAACTCTACAAAACGTGACTGCGTATACCGCGACCGTTTAATTGTTTTTGCCGTTCAACTTTTTATACGCGTTAAACGATTACTGCTGACAGGTTTAAAAAATGCAAACCCTGAAATCATAGCTGATCCTTTTCTCGAGATATTTAAACGTGGACGTAGTGGTAGGATAAAATTTCATTATTTTTTGTGATTGTTTCTTAATTTTTTTAAATTTATAATTAAGTAATTATTTTGTAATTATGTTCCGTTTAAAATTAACAATAATTTTTACTTGAAATTAAAATTATTTTGATTTTTAGTTCTTCCATTTATATTATATTTATATTCCATCTATATTCTTCTAGTCTATAGACTAGAAGAAGTAAAAGTTATTTTGATAAAAATCATTTTTGGACTTATTTTGGACTGACTGGAAAGTCATATAAAAGGTCCAAAATAAGTTCAAAAAAGGTATGAATCGATCTTATTTCGGATATTCTATGAACATCCGAAGTTATGTCAAACGTATATTCTATGACGTATATTAGATGTTCGACGGATCTTTTTTGGACCAAAAAATGGACATCCACCGGCAGGGCCAGATTAGGACTCATGCCGACCCTATGCAATAAAATTGTTGACGCCCTTACTTAATTAGCCTGAGTTGCAAAATAAATAATGAAATAAAGGAAAATTGTACTAAAATGGTGCAATGGCCTCAAATGTGACTTAATCTGCATTAATCACCTTTTTATATTATCCTATCTTAAAATTGCCGTGTTACCTGCATTGAAGACTCTTTTCCCCAATGTTTAAAAATTCATATCTTCCAGAAAAATAAAGATATAGACTTCTTTCTGGGCTCATCTTAAAAATGAATTATGTGGCTATTTTTTAAAAAATCGCAATTTTATTTAAAAATGGCCGATTCAATATGGCCGATCAAAACGTTATTTTTTTTAATTAATATTTTTTTAAATTGTTTAAATTTATTTAATTAAAATGTAAATTGATATAAATGTTATTGGAAGATGTATGGGGTTTAATGCGAAGCGC
Source organism: Wasmannia auropunctata (assembly GCF_000956235.1). NCBI lineage: Eukaryota > Metazoa > Arthropoda > Insecta > Hymenoptera > Formicidae > Wasmannia > Wasmannia auropunctata. Next base: position 48,573 of record NW_012026893.1, read on the forward strand.
GCGCCTGTTATATAGGTACTAGTAATTATAAATATTAAAGTATGTGTAGACCGCGTGTAAATAAAACAATTTTATTTTAGTTTTCAATTTATTTATTGTCATTACAATACTATGTTAATAATATAGTAATATGTTTTAAAATACATTACATTTATTATAATAACATTTTACGTGCTTTGTTAATAGCAAATTTGTTGATAATAAAATTATAATCTGTTTCGTGATTAAGCTCTGCTCCAATGTATGATGTATAAAAAGACAAGTTGAACCAACTTGAGAGATGCGCAGTAGCCAATATTTGGTTAACCAATCAGAATCCTGTTCAAAATGCAAAAAGCACTTATACACTTATACTTTTATTATACGGGTGGGCCATTTTAATCGATCCACCCAAATATCTCCTAAAGTAAACGCTATACAACAAAATTGTTTAAACAAAAGTTGTTCAGGACAACAGGAGTCATCCTTCTGCATTATTGGTTTTGACCTTGAGGTCAATTTTCAAAGTTATTTGAAGGTTACAGTGATTTTTTAAAATGGAACCCCCAATTTTTCATTACATGTTCTTATAGCACGCCTCGAGAACTTTCCAAGATCGGAAGAGCACACGTCT
>NW_012026893.1:49205-49809 GCF_000956235.1 Wasmannia auropunctata
TGGTAATTGATTCCACACAGTTTCCATCTTTAGTGACAAAAGTGTTCGCGGACGATGATAATTCGACTTGACTTTCGTTATTCGCTGTCGCTGCTGTATTCTTCTTCTTCCTTTCGCTCTTTCTATTTTCAACTAAAAATAAATTCTTCATTGACGTACAATATCATATGAAAATAATTTATTAGAAATTTAACGGCAGAATTTCTAAGCATACTATTGCAATCAACATCTGAAATTTCTTCATCTATTACTGACTGTTCGGTAGCCTTCGGGAAGCAATGGTCATCCTCGCTTTTTGAATAAAAGATGCTATTTGATAGAGATATAGAGATAAAATATCTCCATATTTTTTATATATTGTACACTAAATATTAATTATATACGGTACACTAAATATATTGCTATTGCACAACTGGAGCACAATTTTTGATACCTATAAAGACGTTCTCGACTCAACGGAGTCCGTTTTGAAACTGAGCTACACACATTCAAACTTGTTTCTAAGCACAAGAGAAAAAATGGGAAGGTCATAACAGCTGAACACACTATTGTTCAAAGACGCGAGAAGCTAGACCGAAGGATCAAGAAGCGATTTAAGGACCCT
>NW_012026893.1:49829-51804 GCF_000956235.1 Wasmannia auropunctata
TAATGTCGACGGTACTGTAACTTTCAAGTTTCATAACTCAAGATTTACTTAATCAAAATACATTTTATTTATGTGTTTTGGAAAGCTCTCGAAATAAACTACAAGAATATGCAATAAAAAATAGGAAATTCCATTTAAAAAATTCAAAGTGACCTTGTCCTGACATTGACGACGCCACTCAGGGTCAAACCAATGTTATCATCTTATGTCCCCCTCAATACAACTTTTGTCTGAAACATTCTTTTCTAAGATCAAAAATAAAAAAGTTATTTGGGGTGGGGCATTAAAATGGGACACCTCCTGATTGTAAATATCAGTTTTTGTAAATGTTACGGGCAAAGTCCGCAGGGTGTGTAGAGTCGACATTGCCCGGGCCGTGTCAACATTGCCCAACGCGATTGGGCAAAGCTGCTAAAATGATTTTATTAGCGGACATGGCCCAGTTTTGTGTGGGCAAAGTCGAGATCCCACCATGGGTTTACAATTTTTTACGCGAAGCAAGGTCCACCCCACACTAAGAAATAGTGTGAGCTAGGTTATTTTGAAACCACGTGGAGCCCCTCCATAGGGGGGGGGGGTGGCGGAACATACTATGGCATGCATGTACTTTACAACGCGAAGCGAGATTCCACATGGGTTTGTAACGTTTTACGCGAAGCGAGGACCACCCTACATTAAGAGATGGTTTTTGTTTGCAGAAATAAAAAGTACACAAATGAATTATTAAATAGCCCACTTGGAAATGGCTGGCTAAGGCCGCAATAAAATAATAGTGGCTGACATTGCAAATGTTGGATGGGTAGTATTGACTTTGCCCACACAAAACTGAGCCAAGTCCGCTAATAAAATCATTTTTGCAGCTTTGCCTAATCGCGTTGGGCAATGTTAACACGGCCCGGGCAATGCTGACTCTGCACACCCTGCGGACTTTGCCCGTAACATAAATATCAATATTGTTTCTTGCAAATATTGTTGATAATAAAAACAGAGCAATAATTTTGCAAAAAAAAAATATATTTTTAGGTATAAACAACAAAAGGAATAAACAATAAAGAAAATATTTTTCTATAATTTTAATATTATTCGCAAAAAAAACAATTTCGGCACAACCATATGACTTTTTTAATAGCAAAACGCAAATATATATGTCACAGAACAAAATTCTTTAATTAACTAAAACAAAACAAAAATTTTACTAATATGATAAAAAATAATAATTTTCACTCTGTTTCTACCGAAAAAATGTTTAGTTCATGCTTACAATTTATAATTATCTTTTTTACAAACCTTGCCCCACTTTCTATGCTCGCTTGTAAAAGAAAGGGAAAAAGCTTTGCTTCACAGAGATCTCCAGTTACCTAATTAGCATGACTGGAACTTTTACTGTGCACAAAATAAACAATACATTTTATTTATTTTAATTTGCGTCAAAATTATTATTTTTACAAATATTAATATTAATTTTGATCTTTACTCAATCATTTTTCAATAAATAATTATGAAAGTAACTATAGACTTCTTTTATATAATGCTTCATGTAACTTTATCATGATTAGTGGTTCCTACATAAACAATTTTTTTCTTTTCTTTTAACGCAATGTAATGTTTTCTTTTAAGATTTATATCAATATAGTTAAATAATTAGAAAAATTAATACAATTTTATCATTAAAATAGAATTTTATTATCTGTAACACAAAATACATATTTCTTAATATGCACAAACAAATATACTGTGACGTGACGTTTTTTTGACCGTCCGTCAGAAGGGTCACAACACCCGACCGAGGAAGCGCGGTTTCGGATCCTGCGTCTTCCCCGATTTAGGGAGGCGAGCGTATCCGCGCGCATTGCGTTTTCGATCTTATTGCCGCGCGCTTTATTTAACTTTTCTCTCCTCGTGAGCGTAACCGTAGGTATAGATCGGCGACATTAGGAAATCGTCTACACCAAGCAGTGAGAGGGAGAGAGACATC
>NW_012026893.1:52967-54305 GCF_000956235.1 Wasmannia auropunctata
TGTGTGTAGAGTCCATGTGCGCCACCCGCCCGGCATAGAGTTACGCGAATCGAGTAGAGTATTTTGCGCTCGCCTTGCCACTGCCGGGTCACTTGTGCGTTAACTACCTGTTATTTTGTGTTTCTTTCGCGTTATTGAGTGTCCGAATTATTGCGTGTTAGCGTGCCGAATGTCGGCAGTACTTCGAATTATCGCGACGCCACGTGGTGTGTGATCCGTCGTACGCCGTGCGAGGCGTACTCGCGTACAGCGACAGGGTATTTTCGCGGATTCAAAGTCGAGAAAGAACGAAGCTCGTACACCCGTCTTCCCCGGGAGCGTTCCCGGACGCGCGAACCGCGACCTCGGCGATACCGCCGACGGCTGCCGCGGCGTTAGTCGCGGCCAAACGAATCGCCTGTGAATTCCAGCACACGCAAATATATTTGTTAATTGTTACTAAAATTTTTAGTATTCTATCTCGCCCTTGCTCTTCCCCATTCCTCCGCACCCTACGAACCGCCCCTCTACCGCGTTCGAGATTTCGATTCCGCGTAATAATTCGAAGGGTGGCACGCCCGCTCGTGCCTGGCGCCCAACTTCGCGATTTTGGTTACCGCGTATTTGCGAGTTAATGAAATCGTTGCATTTAGCCGGATTAGTGACGGGTAACGACCGATCTTGTAGTCCGACTCAAAGAAAAGTGCGGTCACAATACATATATTCAGAGTGTCCGCTACTCAATGGTAAAGAGCTCGTGGGCAGATAGAGGGGGCTAAACTGAACAGAAAAGTTATCCACCATTTTGCGATTTTCGCAAAATTATAGTTATCGAGATATTAATTTATAAATATTACCGAATTTGAAGGCGCGGCGAGATAAGCCCGCCCGCCACGAACCGCGGTCGCCTAGCGCGTGGCGCGTGGTTGGATAATTGATTGTCTAGTTTTTAGTAATATTTTTAGTTCTGATTACTTAGATAATTATTAATCAAATTTGAAAAATTTTTGATTACTCGATTAATCAAAATAAAAAAATTTTTAATTATTTGATTAATCATTAATCAAAATAAAAAATTTTTAATTACTCGATTAATCATTAATCAAAATAGAAAAATTTTTAATTATTTGATTAATCATTAATCAAAATAAATAATTTTTTAATTACTCAATTAATCAATAATCAAAATGAACAATTTTTTAATTATTTGATTAATCAGTAATCAAAAAGAAAAATTTTTTAAATATTTGATTAATCAGTAATCAAAATAAGAAATTGTTTGATTACTTTATTAATCAATAATCATAATTTCCTATCTAAAAAAAGGCATGTTAAGTCGAAGTCGAATTATCGAAAAGA
>NW_012026893.1:55115-55770 GCF_000956235.1 Wasmannia auropunctata
ACAACGGCGTCGAGGACTACCGGACGGCGTGGAAGTTAGTTCCACTTGAACGAGATCCTGCACCAAGGACGAGGCCGCCGACGTGGGCACTGCGAGAGGCCGATCCACGACTAAGTAGACCAGTTTCTCCACGTTGGGCCTCTCCGGAGTGGTCGCTCGAGAGAATCGTTGGATCGTTCCAGGTGCCGGACAAGATCCCTCCGCTATCTTCTAAAGAGACCACGCCGCTGACAAAGAACCAGGCCACGCAAACCGAGCTGAACACCAGCGAAGGCGCCACGCAGACGAAGGAGATATACGCTTACGAGAAGGGGACGCAAACGGGTAACGCGACGACACCTCTGCGTTACACCCGGACCTTGCCCCGAATCTCGTGGTGCGAGCGGAGCATACAGGGTGATTCAGAATAAGTATAATGTCCTTGAATATACGTATTCCTGATCGTATTCTGAGACGATTTTTCCTTTGGCAAAAATTTGTGCGAAACTTAGTTTTTAAGTTATAAAGAGAAATAGTAAGCGTATCGCGGGGCGAATACGGGAGGTAGGCAGGGCTGACGCGACTCACTGTTACACGCGGGTGTTTACGCGAGGTGCCCGCTATGATCAACTGACGCACGCATGCACACATTCGAGTATCGCTTTCTTTATGTTAC
>NW_012026893.1:55790-57818 GCF_000956235.1 Wasmannia auropunctata
TACTACGCCGCTGCGAAAACGAAAACAGACCATATCACGCTCCGCTCCGGAGTTCAATGTACATTATCCAAAAATGAATGCGTAGACGAAGACGGAGCAAACGTGTTCTGGACTTCGTTACCCGTGGAAACGTGTAACTTCCATTTATATAATGTTCTATATCAAGGACAAGCCTACAAAATTTATGACTCTGATAACCAATACCCCATTGTTTACTCATTACCAAAGATGTCACTTTTGCATTATCCAAGAAAACTGAATATAATGTCTGTGGCTGTACCTTGATACAGACAGAACACCCGAAACTTTTAATTGTAGAAACCAGCCCGGATAACCTTTTCGCTAAACCCGCTACAATCTCCGTTAATAACATAGACATTTTCTCTTACATTAATTCCAAATTTGTTTACGCAGAAAAACATCTAAAAACTCAAATTCAAGATCTTTACCAAAATATTCTCCTCCAGAAATGTAAATTAGAACAACAGGTTTTGAAAAATGCCATATCACTAGCTCATGATTGACCTGATCTGTTCGCCTATAATTTGATGAAAGGGCCTGGATACATGGCCACTGTAGCTGGAGAGGTAGCCCACATAATCAAATGTATTCCAACGGAACTTACACGTCGCCAAGCTGAAAATTGTTATGTAGAATTACCTGTAGTTGTAGGAAATAATTCAATGTACTTAACGCCTAAGACTCACATTTTAGTTGGCAGCGGGACTCCTGTAGACTGTATCCCGCTACTTCCAAATATGTTTAAAGTAAAAGGAGGATGGATAAATTTAACGCCGAAACCAGCAGCCATGATTCCACCGCTGATGTTAAAACCCATGACCAAACCAGAATGGAAGTATGTGGACGCCGAGCATTTAGCCGACAGCGGAATCTACTCCCAGGAGAACATCTCCCGGCTACGTGACCTTATCATGTTCCCGGTCGAGACCTCTGCCCTCCTCAATACGTTCGCTAGGACCGCTACCGGACATCATGTTCCCCCATCTGGTATCTCGCTGACAGGATTCCTGGACGAAGAAACATTAAATAGAATCACAACCACCGCTGACGAGAAACTGTGGGGCGATTTCTTAACCTTCGGAACTGCCAGCGCAGGCGTCTTCGGAATATATATGGTGCTCAGAATTCTTAAATTGATTGTAGATACTGCCATACATGGCTATACGCTACCCTCTGTATACGGATGGGGCCTGCATCTGTTAGGAGCAGTCTTCGCATCTATCACTAACTTTCTGCTACATCTGGGGAAACCCAACTCACCTCGATCGCCAGAGCCTGCCGATGGAGCCACTTCCGAGACGAGCGATCCCAAGGAGAAATCTCAGGTCAACATTCCCATGGAGCGTCCTGTTGCTAGAGTGCCCCCGATGACCCGATCCGTCGACCCCTTGTACCCGACTCTGGCCATCAACGCAGACGACCCCGAGAGAACTGCATCTGCCTCTGCAATTCCTGCGGCAACATCGAGCGCCCACGATGCTCCAACTGCAGAGAGATTCATGATTGAACCTGGTGCCAGTGATCGTGCTTGAATTCTGATCCTACGGTTAAATATTAAAATTGATTAAAAAAATAGAAAAAGAAAAAAAATTATAAAAAAATAGAAAACGTAAAAGTTATCTTGTGCTAAGTGGACGATCTAACCTACAAACTGTCACTTGCTGCTGGTGCGTGAACTTTCAGCTTATCCATCGCTCAGTTAGAATTGAGTACACTATAACATATATTATATGTATAAGAGAACAGTACTTAAGAACGATAGAATGTAAGAAAGCTTGTAGTACTCACCTGCCGTGTTCAACCCGTACATGTAAATAACGTGCTTCACCCGCTATTTACCATCTTAAGGAGATATAGTCCAGTAAAATAAAGAATCAACTTCGGAATTCTTTGTAACAGGGTCGACTTTTGCCAATCTCTTCTAAATTGTATCAATAATATATGGTAAAAAGTCGACTTCCTAAAAAGTGCCGCTGTAATAGTTATTAAACAAAATAGGTGCAAAAT
>NW_012026893.1:59121-59550 GCF_000956235.1 Wasmannia auropunctata
CAGGACAGCTTCAAAACTGCGAAAGGAGTTAGGAGGAGGAGGAGACACCTGACATTACGCTGACGACACAGCAAAAAACTTACACTACTAATATACAAACGCATCTGCCTGAGTTTAACTTAACACTTGTAAAAAACGAACACGTAGAAGATTATACGAGACTGCGTGACCAACCACAACTGAAACCTATAATTAAAAACCCGGCAGAATTACAGAAACTAAGCGTAGAATTAGACGAAATAAATAAGCAATTAGATAATCAGGGAACATGGATTACCAATAAATACGTAGTGCCTACAGCAGGTGGTGGTATAATAATTGTAATAATCTTAGGTATAATCGGCGTAACTGCAGTGTATGTAATAAAGCGTTGTAAGACAAAAGGTACTGAGGAAACCCACGAGGACCCGCGACCCTCGTATAGAAATA
>NW_012026893.1:59632-60051 GCF_000956235.1 Wasmannia auropunctata
AAAATTGATTGGTAAAGCCTTAAAAGTCAGAACGCGGCAATTCAATTGTATAAAAAAAATTGATTATACAATTTTATACAATTATTTATACAATTTTTAATAAATAATAAAGAACTTGTATTTAAAAATTTTTTCAATACATCATATTATCAATAATTTCATTTTTGAATTGCCGCGTTCTGACTTCTAAGTCAGAACGCGGCTTTAACCAATCATATCAATTCACATTCGACACAATAAAATCATTTACTATCGTTGAGTAAACTGCACGTGTGGTCTGTACGTCGAATGATCACGCGTCTCCGAATTTTCGTGTGACGAACGAAATTCGTGATTTGTGATTAATAATAAATTAGTAGTGACAGTGGAGATTAACTAATCTCTAATTTAATCGATAATTCGGTAGTAAATTTGATCCA
>NW_012026893.1:61561-62776 GCF_000956235.1 Wasmannia auropunctata
ACACACCATTCCGTGCACGCGCTTGCAGTAACCTCTGACCTCTCGGGTTGTAAATCCGGCAATCCGTTCCATCGAACTGTACCTTGTTTCCAGCCGCTGTGATTTTCGCCACTGACAGCAAATTTGCCGCCAATTGCGGCACGTAGAGCACCTCCTTCATTTGAATGTCCACACCATCGATTGACACTAGCACCATGCCGCTACCAAGCACTTTCAACTTCTGGTTGTTGGCGGTCGAAATTTCTGGGAAATTTCCTGGCTGAAAATTCTGTAGGATGTTTCGTCGTCATGTGTCTCGACGCCTCGCTGTCCAGGTACCAGTTCGTGCTGGTCACCACTCGATCGTTTGCCATGAATGCATTCGTCAGCTTCGCATCCTCCGATTGATCCGTCAACTTCGTGTTCTCCGATTGAGCTCTCGGTTTCGATTTGCATTCAGACCGCTTGTGACCGACCTTGCCACAGTTGTAGCATTTAAAACCGAATTTCTTTTTATCCGATTTCTTTCCACCGCTTGCGCCAGCTTTCGGATAACCTAGGAATGCTGACGATGACCCACCTTGACGCCCTCTGTCCACATCGAGCAATTTCGTCTTCACACTATCGGCAGTCAGTGCCACACTGCTATTTTCCAATCCGAGAATGAGCGTACGATACTCCTCACCGAGTCCAGCCAGCATAATCGCTCCGATCCACTCGTCCGTGATCGCGAATCCGATGCCAACCAATTTATTCGCCGTCGATGAAATCTCCGATATATGTACTCCGTCATTGAGTTACATTCATCGCGGCGCACGGTGATGAGATGCCTCAGCAGCGTTATTTTCCGTGTGAGACCTTTGTCGTCGAACAGATGCTTCAACGCCGTCCAGATGCCAATCGCCGTCGTGTGATTTTGGATGTGCACGTAAAATGACTCCTCCACCGAAACGATAATCCGAGCTCTCGCTTTTTTTACTTTTGTTGGGTCGGTTTCAGTGTTTGCCTCTGCAATCGTGCCATCGAGTTCCTCAAATTCCAGAACACTTTTCATTGCAAATTGCCATGTAAGTTTTCCGAGCCGCGGAGTTTTTCGATAACAAATTCTTTTCCCATTGTTTCGATTCTAACCTGTTCATACGCGAGCTCAATACGATAGGCTATCCACGTAATTCCGCAATTTTGCAATTTTTCACCGAAATCTTACTTTGCACAACAAAATACCGACAATTTCGA
>NW_012026893.1:62796-65561 GCF_000956235.1 Wasmannia auropunctata
TAGATGGCGTGAGAGTGAGTGGTAGCGTGTGAGAGTTGCGAACTTTTAGATAAGCGAAATTAGTGATAAGAAGCGGAAAAATTGATAGGAGAAGGGGTGTGGAGGAGTGGATTAGGGCGAAGGTCAAGGGTGATTGGAGGGAAGACAGGGTGTGAAGAGGGTGAGGTGCAGGAGTGTGATTTGCGAGGGACGTGTAGTAAGTAGGTTATGGCGGACAAAGAATTGGCGGGAAGCAGTGGTGTAGGCAAGATGGGTAGAGGGAAGGTAGTCGGCAAGGTAGAAAGCAGACAGAGGAGGTTAACATCGGACGAAGGACTGAGAGTGACATTTAGTGGACAGGTGGAGTTCGATAAATTAAAGAAGGAACTGATAAAAGAGGTAGGTGAGGAATTGAAGGAATTAAAAGAGGAAAGGAAGGTATGGAAAGAAGAGAGGGAGGAATATAGGAAGAGGGAAAGAGAATGGGAGATAAAAAGATGTAATTTAGAGGAAAGGATTGCTGGGCTGGAAAAATGGAAGAAAGAAAGGGAAGAGAAGGTGGAGAGTGAGGAGGAAGAAAGAGTGAGAAGCGAGAGTAGAGATGGCAGGAGTGTAAGAAGTATAAGAAGCGCAGGGTCGGTTAGCTCGGGATCGAGGGGGAGCGAGGATAGGTTAAGTGTGAGGGAAGTAGAAAGGCTGAAAAGATTTGTGTCGGATAAAGAGAGAGAGGAAAGGCGAAACAATGTGATAATAAGAGGGGTGAAAATGGAAAAGGAAATAGAAGGGGATAGGAAGAAATGTGCAGAGTGGATAAAAAGCTGGTTCAAGGAAAAGCTGGGGGTAGAAGGGGGGGTAGTGTTTTGTAGAAAAAGTGGAACGGTACTATTAGTTAAGCTAGAGAGTGAGGGAATAAAAAGAGAGGTGATGAGGAATAAGAGTAAATTGAAAGGTGAAAGTATATACATTGAAAACGATTTAAGCTGGGAGGAAAGGAGAATACAAGAAAAGATTAACAGATGGGTGAGAGGACAAAAAGGTAAAGGAATAGATTTAAAGGTGGGGCATGGAAGAGTAAGGGTGGGTAACGTCTGGTGGACTTGGGAGGAGTTAGAGAGAGAGGAAGAGGAAAAGGAGGATAAAGGAAAAGAGAAGGAAGGGCAGAAAGGAGGGGCAGGGAAGGTGAGAGAGGAGACGGAGAAGCATTTTGCGTAGGCCGGGAAGGGTACGCGGGAGACGACGGGGGAAAGGGAGGAAAGAGGAAAGGGGGGAGGAAAGGAATAGAGAAAGGGAAAAGTAAGGGTAAGGAAAAGAAAAAAGGTAAGGGTACAAAGAAGGTGATTTTCTGGAATGTGGCAGGAATTTATAATAAAGGGGTGGATTTTTGGAGGTATGTTGGGGAATTCGATTTTGTCAGTTTAAGTGAAACATGGGTAGAGGAGAAGAACTGGGAAAATATGAAAGAGAGGCTGCCAGTGACACACGAGTGGAGTTGCAGTTATGCCGAAAGAGTCAAGGATAGAGGAAGAGCAAAGGGAGGTTTTATTATAGGAAGGAGGAAGAGTTGGGGGAGGAGTGAAGGTAAGTTAAAAATGGAGGAAGAAAAGGGGGTGATAAAAACGGAAATCGAAGACGGTAAGGAGAGGTGGGAAATATGTTCGGTATATGGTACGGGCGGATGGAGCAAGATGGAAGAAAGGATGAATAGGATCTTAAGGAAAGAAAGAGAGGGAAGGGAGATGGAGGGGATGATATTAGGAGGAGACTTCAATGTGAGAATTGGAGAATTGGGGGATTTAGGTGTAGATGGAGCAGAGGAGGGAAGGAGAAGCAAGGATAAAACAATTAGTAACGAGGGTAGGAAATTCGTAGACTGGGTACAAGAAAGCGGGTGGCATATTTTGAATGGAGCATGTGATGGCGACTGGGAAGGGGAGTATACTTATATAGGGGCGAGAGGTAGTTCGGTAATTGATTATATTATTGTTAACGACACTGCGTTAGAAAAAATTAGAGATTTTAGGATAGGAGACAGGGTGGACTCGGACCACATGCCTTTAATTATGGAAATGGAGGAAGAAGAAAGAAGAGGACTAGTACAGGAAGAGGAAAGGGAAATGGAGGAGGAAGAAGAAAAGGAAGTGATCTTATGGGACAGAGAATCAATTGAGATCTTCAAAGAAGAGGCGGAAAGGTTATGTTTGGGGGAACCGGAAAAAGAATCGGTTGAAGAGAAATGGATAGGTTTGAAAGAAATCGTGCAAACGGCTATGGTGAGAAGAAAGGTGAAGAAGAGAAAGAGAGAGCTGGGTTACAAGGATTGGTGGGATAGGAGCTGCACGAGAAAAAAGAGGGCAGTTCAGAGATTGTACAAGAGTTGGAGGAAAGGTTTGGCAAGCAAAGAAAGATTTTTGGAGGAGAAGAAAGACTTGAGGGAGTTATTAGAAAGAAAACAAAAGGAGAAAAGAGAAGAGGAGGAAGAGGAATTAAAGAAAGTGAAAAGAGAAGCCGAGGTTTGGAAATTTATAAATAAAAAGAGAAGGAAAAAACAAGGGGTGGAAAATAACATCGGAAGAGAAGAATGGAGGGAGTATTTTATGGAGCTATTAGGAGGTACGAATTCAGGCGAGAAGGAGAAAAGCAAAGAAGAGGAGATAGGATGCGGAGAGGAGACGGAAGAGATCGGATTACAGGAAGAGGAAGTCAGGAGAGCAGTAAAAAAGTCAGGGTTAAAGAAAGCTGCGGGGATCGACGGGATACCGATGGAGGCGTGGAAGTATGCCGGAGCA
>NW_012026893.1:65581-66583 GCF_000956235.1 Wasmannia auropunctata
GTTTGCGTGTACCGTGGCGATCTTTCGTTTTATTTGTATCTTAAAATTTACTTCGGAGACCTTTTCTACGACGCGATACGGGCCCACCCAGGGTGCCTCCAATTTTTTGGAACGTCCACGTCTCAATGTCTCGTCGTGTAATAGTACAAGGTCGCCTACTTTAAACGTGCGAATTTTGACTGTCTGGTCGGCATAGTTCTTAGCCTTCGTTTTAGCTTTGTCGACAGATTGCTTCGCGACTTGATGTGTTGCCCGTAGTCGTTCTCTAAGCTCGTGTGCGTAATCTTCGTATGAGTAACGCGGCTTCGGAGGTAGCGTCAGGGCTGTGGGTAGCGTCGCTTGGTGCCCGTATATCAGCTCGAACGGCGTATACGAGGTTGCTGTATGCGGTGTCGTGTTATAAGTAAACATCGCATACGGGATCCACTCATCCCAGTTAGTCTGGTCCTCATTTATGTAATGGCGTAAGTATTCCGCGAGAGTTCTATGCGATCGCTCCAATGCGCCATTACTCTCGGGATGATAGGCAGTGGTCTGGATCTTCTTAATTTTTAATAACTTGCAAACGTTCTTAAATATTTCGCTCAGAAAATTTGTTCCTTGATCCGTTAAAATAATTTCTGGTATGCCGAACTCACAAATTATTTTAATAGCGAATTCTTTGGCTATCGTAGCTGCCTCCTGATTTGGGATCGGGATGGCTTTGCTAAATTTGGTTAGATCATCTTGAAATGTAAGCAAGTATTTATTTCCAGCCTCTGTTATACTGAGTGGTCCCACTATGTCTAATGCACATTTTTCGAAAGGCTTAGATGCCGTGTCTGTAATAATTAATGGCATCCTAGTTTTTCTGCTAAGTTTGTTCTTTTGGCAGAATTCACATTGCGTAATATATTCTTCTACGTCCTTGGTTATACCCGGCCAGTTGTGGGTTAACCTGATACGGTTCAATGTACGCGTCACCCCCTGGTGTCCCCCCAGTGGAGCGTCATGATACTCGTG
>NW_012026893.1:66636-67393 GCF_000956235.1 Wasmannia auropunctata
TTTGCAACTTTGGCCCGATCATGAGATGATCGTTTAGCGACGACCGATTCGCCGTCGGATTAGACGCGTTAAATACAACGCGCAGGCGCGTCGTGCTGCTGTGTTCGCGAATGACTGCGTGATGCGGGATGTAATATTTCTGAGAAGGCGCAGGAGTTTCTGAAGCCTTCTCCATATGCCCGAGAGCTTCGTATTCGCGCATGAAGTCGCGGTATTCGACAGCGAGGTTCGGTTTAGATCGCATACGATTTTCGAGCCGCGACATGACAGCAAGGGCGGATGCGCGCGACTCACCGATATTTAACGGAGTGCTCGATTTGAATGGCAATCGGACGACGTATTGGCCCCTCGCGTTACGCGCATGCGTGGCTTGAAAATGAGGTTCACAGCGAGTTTCTTCGGGCGTAAGATAGGTACTTTTCGGAAGTTCTTCGATCTCCCAAAAACGTCGGAGCTCTTGGTCGAGCGGAGAGGTCACCGACGTGTGATTAACCGAAACAGATACGGGATGCGAATCCGTATCCCCAAGAGGACCGGAAATGATCCAACCGAATATTGTATTCTGCGCGGTTGGCTCGCTCGATGAACTCGAGCGCAGCCCAGGGCGCAGAATCGACCCGTAGAGATCAGCTCCAATGATCATTTCGATCGGATCGGCGCTCGATGGATTATGATCCGCTAATTCCAGATCACGCAGATGAGCGATCGAATGAACATTCTGCGCGTGAGGTGGAATGTATTTCGTTAGCGAACGTAA
>NW_012026893.1:67440-73043 GCF_000956235.1 Wasmannia auropunctata
AAAGCTTGTATTTCTTTCCCGCCAAAAAGGAAATTCGAATCTTTCTTTGTAAGATCGTACAACGGCTTGGCTATGATCGAAAAATTCTCGATGAATTTTCTAAAATATGAGCATAGACCTAAAAATCTTTGTACGTCCCGAATGTTTCGCGGAACAGAAAACTTAGTAACCGCTTCAAACTCTTGGTTTGTCGGGCGAATACCCTCGCCTGTTACTGTGTAACTTAAATAATCCAATTTCGTTTGTAAAAAACGGCACTTATCTAATCGTAACACTAAAAGATTCGCAACAAGTAATTCAAATATCTTTTTTAATATTTAAAAATGATGCTCGATGGTTTCTGTCGCTATTAGGAAATCATCCAAATAAACCGAAATTTTACCGGCGTTTATTTGTTCTCTAAATATCTGCGTTACACAACGCTGAAATCTAAGCGAGGCACCCTTTAATCCAAAAGGCATTTTTAAATATTCATACTGCCCCAGCGGCGTAACGAACGAAGTATATTTTATTGAATCCTCATGCATTTTGATGTGAAAAAAACCGTCTTTTAAATCTAAAGTCGTAAAATATTTTTCCCGGCCAGTAAATTCAATTGATCTTCGATCAAAGGAATTGGAAAATGTCGCGTGCCGTGAATTTATTTAACGTACGAAAGTTTATGCACATTCTCGTCTCACCATTTTTCTTTTTGGTAAGGACGATTAGTGACGCATATTCCGAAGTACTCTCTCTAATTACATCTTTCGCAACCAGTTCATTTAAAATGCTGCTTAATTTTATTTTCTCGTCATAAGAAAGTCTGCGAGGCGTACACGAAAATGGTTTATCATTTAAAAGTGTGAGCTTCATCACATTTTCTACCGCAGGATTCGATGGTCTCTGAACATTTACATAATATTTTTCAAATAATTTGTATGCCCTCGCTTTGATTTTTGACGGAAGCTTTTCATTAATACGCATATCTTGTGAAATTGTCTGAGCATCACGTTCAATTATTTCGATGTTCATTATGTCAGCGTTTACTGCTCCCTCATTATTTAAAAACAACTTCGCTGATTTAATGAAATCTTGTCCTAAAATCATCGCATTTTTCATAGTTTTATTTGGAACAACGCGTAAAGAGACATTATATTCGCCTTTATCATCCACTATTGTTGCGTTTCAACGGCCTACTATTTCTAACTCATTGCCGTTTACCCCACAAAAACAATCATGACCTGAATTTTCCATAACAAATTCGCAAGGAATATAGCTTTCTATAATATGTTACACCGTGGCTGGGGTGTAACGTGGGAAGGACTCGGTTTGGTGGTTGTAGAAGTGATGCACAGTATATCGTTTAACACATACACTATATTTACGTGTTACTTACAGATTGAATGACTGCGCGTGCCGACAGCGTAACGCTATGCGTTAATGATTTAGGTGAACTCCGCAGTGGTCCGCTGGACGACGGGTTATATCCCATCTCAAGTGGGCCACTGCACTGCTTAGTCGTTGCAATTATTGCAACGACGGCAGTTTTTGGAGGACGCGTGCATTGAGGGCGCCGAAGTCCTGCGTCGGCGTCCTCAATAATTATGGGCCATTGTTGCAATAATAGATTGCAACAGTGACCTGCTTATTACTAAGTGTGACGTTGTAAGTAAGGCAAAGCGAGACTTACAACATCCCTCCCCCTTTGAAAAAAGAAAATGAGGGGGTCGAATTTTCTTTACGCTGTACAATCTTATTTACATATTACAATTTGAGCAAGAATTCTTATTTACTAATATCGCGCGCTAATTTTTAAGATGGACTTGGGCATTCAAAGGTCCTTTTCAAATTTACTTCTAGTCGGATTCTCCTTTTCTCGTTTTTATTTACCGAGAATCCCGAGGCGTTTATCTCGTGGACTTGAGGAGTCCGACTCGGGTAGGCGACGCGCGTGTGTGTATAATTTTAATACGTATCTTCACGGTATCGTGCTTAGGCTGCACATTTTAATCGCGCCTGTCGCGGCACTGTTTCACCTGCGGCTTAGTCTGCTAGTAGTCACGTTGTCGAGCAGGCTACCATGTATCCGCTTCCCGAAAATTTAACGGCCATTTTTGCGGGCGAGCTGCCTGTTAAAGATTTAACAAATGGGCCACCGTTCGAGGATTTGACTGCTCGCGAGTTTTTTCGCGAGTATTTCCGCGGCGCGCTGGTGCTACCGGCCGGTGCCGAGTCTTCGGACGAATCCGAGGGCGAGGCCTGGGGCTTCGACGAGCCCGATGACATTGATGACTTGCTCATCCCCGGACCCTCGTGTCCTTGGTGTGGACCGGACGGTGGGTGTATGCGCCCCATCTCGGAGTCTGCCCCCGAGGAAATATCAGAGGAAGTGATTGACGAAGATGTCGGCGCAGGCGATTATGTCCTGAACGAGGTCTTCGCGGAGGGTGCTGAAGCTGCAAGCCTGGGGAGGGTATCCCCGAGGCTGATAGGGCCTACCTTAGACTATTGTGGGAGTACTTAGGCGAGGGGATCGAAGACTAAAGTGAGTATCCCTTTTATATATGCACTAAACGTTATGTTTTTATTTCTGTTCAACGATCTCCCTTCTTTCTTGTTTGTTACAGATTGCTCGGAGAATGTCATACGATCACGGGCCTCCATGTATTTTTATTATTATTATTTTTTATGCATTTATATTTTTTGACATTATATGGATTTTTACGGAAGCTAGTGTTATTTGAAATGCGTGACCTATCCTTCCCGTTCCATAATCTTCTTAGTATAAGTATATATATTCAATCGCTTTTTACAACAACATTAGCTTAATACTACGACTACTCCGCGCGTTACATTATATTTTCCGATTTAATTAATGTTTTATAAATAATTTTAATCGGTTCGCGTGTACAGTGGCGATCTTTCGTTTTATTTGTATCTTAAAATTTACTTCGGAGACTTTTTCTACGACGCGATACGGGCCCACCCAGGGTGCCTCTAGTTTTTTCGAACGTCTACGTCTCAATGTCTCGTCGTGTACTAGTACGAGGTCGCCTACTTTAAACGTGCGAATTTTGACTGTTTTGTCGGCATAGTCTTTTGCTTTAATTTTTGCCTGTTCCGAACATTGTTTTGCAACTTGATGCGTGGCCCGTAATCGCTCTCTAAGCTCGTGTGCGTAGTCGTCGTACGAATACCGAGGCTTCGGTGGTAGCGTCAGGGCTGTAGGTAATGTTGCTTGGTGCCCGTAGACTAGCTCGAACGGGGTAAATAAAGTGGCGGTATGCGGCGTTGTGTTATAAGTGAACATTGCATACGGTATCCACTCGTCCCAATTTGTTTGATCTTCGTCGATGTAATGACGGAGATATTCCGCTAACGTTCGGTGTGATCTCTCCAACGCGCCGTTACTCTCTGGATGATAGGCCGTTGTCTGGATCTTTTTGATTTTTAATAGTTTACAGACGTTCTTAAAAATTTCGCTCAGGAAGTTTGTTCCCTGATCTGTCAGAACTGTTTCCGGTGTGCCATATTCGCATATTATGTTGGTGACGAATTTTTTAGCTATCGTGGCAGCCTCCTGATTCGAGATCGGGACGGCTTTGCTAAATTTCGTTAGATCGTCCTGAAATGTGAGCAGGTATTTGTTACCATTCTCCGTGATAGTAAGCGGCCCTACTATATCTAGTGCACATTTTTCAAATGGCTTGGTCGCCGTGTCCGTGACTACCAGTGGCATTTTAGTTCTTCTGCTCAGTTTATTTTTCTGGCAGAATTCACATTGCGTAATATATTCTTCTATGTCCTTGGTTATACCCGGCCAGTTGTGGGTTAACCTGATACGGTTCAATGTACGCGTCACCCCCTGGTGTCCCCCCAGTGGAGCGTCATGATACTCGTGTAGTATCTGTCTCTTTTCATCTTCACTATACTCGCGCTTTTCGTTTATCACGCAATTCACGTTACTGATTATAGCGTTGTCAACCAGGATCGGATTTCGGCTGAGTGCATCGGCATTTGTATTCCCCTTACCTGCACGGTGGATGATCTCGTAATCGTATTCTTCTAGCTTGAGTCTCCACCTTATCAGTCGCGATCCCGGATCATTTACGCTAAATAACCAAATTAATGGTTTGTGATCGGTTACTATCTTAAATTTAGTACCGTATACATATGGGCGAAAATATTTTACGGCCCACACTATCGCCAGTAATTCTTTCTCGGTCGTGTTATAATTTTGTTCGGCCTTGTTCAGAATTCTGCTAGCGTATGCAATTGGCCGGTCTTGCCCCAAGGTTCCCTGTGATAGCACGGCTCCGATGGCGTAATCTGAAGCGTCGGTAGTGACCGTGAATTGTTGTGAGAAATCCGGGTAATTCAAGACCGGTGCCGTAATTAATTTTTCTCTTAACGTGTCAAATGCGCGTTGCTGCTCTTCGGTCCAGACAAAAGGTGTATTCTTTTTAGTTAGCTTTGTAAGCGGTTTTGCAATCTTTGAGAAATTTTCCATGAATCTGCGGTAATAACCGGCTAGACCTAGGAAGGATTGTATATCCTTGACTTTCTTAGGTACCGGAAATTCTTTTACGGCCCTAAGCTTTTCGGGGTCAGGTTTTATCCCCCCTTCCGTGATTATATGCCCTAGATAGGTTACTTCTTTGCGAAGAAATTCACATTTATTTGGTTGTAATTTCAGATTATTCTCGCGCAGTCTACTAAGTACCTCTATGAGTCGGCGGTTATGCTCCTGTAGACTAGAGCCATAAATGACTATATCGTCTAAATAAACAAGGCATCTGATTCCCTGAATGCCCGCGAGCACCGAGTTCATTAGCCGTTGGAACGTGGCCGGTGCGTTTTTTAACCCGAACGGCATTCGGTTAAACTCGTAATGCCCGTACGGTGCTGAGAATGCCGTCTTGCATTTGTCAGTTTCGCTCATCGCTATTTGGTGATACCCGGAGGCTAGGTCAAGCGTCGAGAAATACTTCGCGCTTCCCAGCTGGTCCAGTATATCCGTGATGTTGGGTAGCGGGAACGAGTCTCCGATGGTTAGGTCATTCAGTTTACGGAAATCTACAACTATCCGTGATTTTGGTATGCCAGATGCGTCAGTTTTCTTAGGAACCACCAGAATCGGTGCGTTCCAGGAGCTGGTGCTAGGGCGTATTATCCCTTCCGCCAACATTTTTTCCATCTGCCGATTCACCTCCGCCCGGTGTTTTTCCGGTAGACGGTAGGGTCGGACA
Source organism: Wasmannia auropunctata (assembly GCF_000956235.1). NCBI lineage: Eukaryota > Metazoa > Arthropoda > Insecta > Hymenoptera > Formicidae > Wasmannia > Wasmannia auropunctata. The sequence goes on from NW_012026893.1 coordinate 72,669, forward strand.
TTGACTGGCGCGCTATCTACGCGGGTAGCTATTTCGTGCTGTACCGCGGTAGTACAACTTAATGTATCATTGTCCAGATGGAATACGTCATTATAGTCTTCGCATATTGTTATTAATGTTTTCCTTTCCTCCTCGTTGAGGTGCTCGGTCCGTAATTGCTTGCGTAAGCGTTCTGCGCGCGACACCGGGAACTCGGCGTTCGCGTTACCTGCTTCGCGTAACGTGAGAACATTCCCCGCTCGGCCCGCCGGCAGCGTCTCCACGGCTACCAGAGGCATATTTATTTTTACGGCCATTTCAGTTGTGTTAATTATGCTTACAGGGCATTTATTCTCCTTTGGCTCTACCAGGCAATTGCCTATGAATACTCCTGGA
>NW_012026893.1:73063-74179 GCF_000956235.1 Wasmannia auropunctata
AGATGGACTTGGGCGTCCAGAGGTCCTTTTCAAATTTATTTCTAGTCGGGTTCTTCTTTTCTCGTTTTTATCTACCGAGAATCCCGAGGCGCTTGTCTCGTGGACTTGAGGAGTCCGATTCGGTTAGGCGACGCGCGCGTGTGTGTGTGTGTGTATACAACGTTAAATATCTATACATAGCTTGAGGTGTAATGTAACAAATTTTTTGTGGCTCGCGAAACTCTACTCCGGGTCAAATTAAACGACGCAGCTTTTTGAGTTTTGATTTTGGGCCGTGTAGAGAGGTAAGTCTTATTTTTTATTCAGTCTGTTGTGCACAATGAGACATTTAGCTACTTTCAAGAAAAATTTTTTTAAGTGCGAGGGTGAGTCGGAGAATGACGGTGACGTCTCCGACATATGGGGTGTACCCTTGCCGGAGGCTGGTGATCGCGTACCCGAGGCGGAGGAAGATCTGGAGTCGATCTCCTCTCTATCTACTAATGTGGGAGGATGTCATGCGTGAGACGTCCGATCTATTGGGTGAGTGATATCTTTTATTTATATTCTCTCATCCCTTTCTCCTTTTTCTTTTGTTTTTATTTCTTCTCGCGGTACTTTAGCTATGGCGGAAAACGAGTCCACTCCGGACCTAGCCGCCCTGCTTGTGCCCTCGGGTAGCGATTTCGAAGAGGTCCCGGACGGCCATGGTAACGTAGTGTCGTTACCGGATGAGTTGCTGGAGGACTTTCCGTCTGATGAAGGCGAAAGTAGCTTCATCGAAGAATTAAGGGATCCTTCCGAAGGCGTGCATATTTTTGAACGCCGTTCGGACTGGAACTCCGACGAGGAATCGTTATAAAGTGAGTATCCCTTTTATATATGCATCAAACATTATGTTTTTTGTATTTGTTTAACGATCCTTTTCTTTCTTGTTTGTTACAGATTGCTCGGAGAATGCCATATGATCACGGGTCTCCATGTATTTTTATTATTATTATTTTTTATGCCTTTACATTTTTTGACATTATATGGATTTTTACGGTACATAGTGTTATTTGAAATGCGTGACCTATCCTTCCCGTTCCATAATCTTCTTAGTATAAGTATATATTCAATCGCTTTTTACAACAATAT
>NW_012026893.1:74226-74862 GCF_000956235.1 Wasmannia auropunctata
TGGCTCCTGTATCAAAGAGTAGGCTTACTTTTCCTTTCTTTGCTTCTTGCATTGGCAAGGTTACTAGATCGAGTCCAGTGTTTATGTTCGGTTTTCCGCTTATCTGCGTTACTCGATATTCACGCGCCGCTCGCGTTGTTTTTTCATGTGTACTTTCGTCGTCTTCACTACTGGAAAACGAGTCATCGGCATCTTTGGATACCTTGGTTGCCTTAGCGGCTGTATGAACCTGCGGCTTCTTTCGGTTCTCAAATTTTCTAGGTTGCGTGTGCGTCATCTCAGTGCGCTTTTGCAACGACCAACATTCTTGTCGTAAATGCCCTGGTTTTTTGCAATGTAAGCAATATTTTTCTACGGCATTTACTCCGGCTGGTTTGTAATCCGGTTTCGGCAAGGTGAAACGCTGGCCATATCTATTAGTGCGGCATTCGTCTCCGGAATGCCCTTGCCTTCCGCATTTTGTACACTGCGGTTTATCATCGCGAAATTTGAATTTTTTCCTTTCGTAAACCCTATTGAGGCCTTGCGCATCGGCCATGGCCTTTTCTTCCGCGCTAGCTCCGTCTATTGCTTCTGCTAGGGTACGGAAACGTTGTGAGCGCACCAGTACCTGAATGTCTTCCCTTAAACCAAGTT
>NW_012026893.1:74882-81830 GCF_000956235.1 Wasmannia auropunctata
CTTAATGTATCATTGTCCAGATGGAATACGTCATTATAGTCTTCACATATTGTTATTAATGTTTTCCTTTCCTCCTCGTTGAGGTGTTCGGTCCGTAATTGCTTGCGTAAGCGTTCTGCGCGCGACACCGGGGACTCGGCGTTCGCGTTACCTGCTTCGCGTAACGTGAGAACATTCCCCACTCGGCCCGCCGGCAGCGTCTCCACGGCTACCAGAGGCATATTTATTTTTACGGCCATTTCAGTAGTGTTGATTATGCTTACAGAGCATTTATTCTCCTTTGGCTCTACCAGGCAATTGCCTATGAATACTCCTGGAGCCAGTTCTTCGGAATTTATAACTCCGATTCGGTTTACCTCTGTGTATGCCTGCGCTATTGTTTCGCTACGTGGCTTTAATTTCAGTTTTGCGAATGGACGCATCTGCAATGTTGTGTCGCCTATGTTGAGTTGTTTCTTTCCGAGATCGCATTTCGCGTTTTGTTTCTGCAGGAAGTCAATGCCCAAGATTCCTTCATAATCGATAGGAAAATCGTCTCGTACTATGAAGACAGTGTGGCGAATCGTTCGGTCCCCAATCGGTATAGTCGCTCGAATCTTACCAATAGTTTGAATTTTGTGACCGGTTACTCCCGTTAGAGTCATACGATCCTCTCGTAACGGGGTGTCATCCTTGACATATTTCAATTTCATTAATGTAAGGGTTGCTCCTGTATCCACAAGGAGACTTACTTTCCCTTTCTTTGCTTCTTGCATCGGCAGGGTTACTAGGTCGAGTCCAGTGCTTATTCTCGGTTTTCCGCTTATCTGCGTAACTCGATATTCACGCGCAGCTCGCGTTGTTTTTTCTGTTGTGACTCCCTCGTCTTCGCTGCTGGAAAACGAGTCCCCTGCTTCTTCGGAATCTTTGATCGCCGTCGTGGCCGTATGTACCTGTGGCTTCTTCCGAATCTCATTTTTTTCGGGTCGCGTATGCGTTCCCCCAGTGCGTTTTTGTAACGCCCAGCATTCTTGTCGTAAATGTCCTGGTTTTTTGCAATGTAAGCAATATTTTTCTACGGCATTTACTCCGGCTGGTTTGTAATCTGGTTTCGGCAAGGTGAAACGCTGGCCATATCTATTAGTGCGGCATTCATCTCCGGAATGCCCTTGCCTTCCGCATTTATCGCATCGCGTTTTTTCGCGTCGATACTTAAAATTTTTATTTTCGTATGGCTTAGCAAAACCTCGTTTACTATCCCTAGCCTTTTCCTCCGCGCTTGCTCCGTCTATTGCTTCCCGCAAAGTACGGAAGCGCTGCGAGCGCACTATTACCTCGATATCTTCTCTCAGACCGAGTTGGAAGTTCTCTAACGCCAGTTCCTGTGTGTGCTCGTATATTAAATGTTGTTGTTCGAGAGTGTGGTTTTTCCCTTCTTCCATGCTCTCATACAGATCCATGGCGAGATCCTTTACGCGGCGCCCAAAATCTTTTGCGCTTTCCCCCGGCTTTTGTCTGAGCGCGTTGAATTCGCGCTGTATATTAGTTACGCTTCGTTGACACAGATATGTGGTTTCCATGTCGCGCTTAAATTGTTCGAAACTGCGTATGCTACGCGTACGGAAATCTTTTCGGACTTCGCCTTTTAGTTTGGTGCAGATAATTGCCTCTAAAAACGAGTTTTCGTCCGCCGGATGAATATTCTTCATCACGTATGACGCGGCTTCTAAAAATTCGTAAACGCGATCCCGCGAGCTGCCGTCGATTTCCGGCACTACTTTTCGCGCTTCCATCAGGCTCATGTAGCCGTGACTCCGCGGTGGTTGATTGCGGATGTCGTCCTGGCTTCTTGACACGTTTAACGGGAGACTACTACGGTTCTGCCCCGTTTGGTTATGGGTGTCGTTTTGAGCTCCTGATATTTCTAAAAGAGATGTCGCGAAACTATCGTCGTTTATTTCTCGACGCCCGCCGCGGTGCTCTTCGCGTTGCTTCCTCGAAAGTTCATTTATTTGCGCCTGCATTTCACGCATTCCTTGCATTATTACTGCCATTGGGTCGGGATATTACTCCGATGCCCATGTGAATTGACAATGTCGTCGCAATCGTTTGACGCGTTTATCTCGTCACTGAAGGTGACGCGGCGAGTTGTTCGGGCATTATCTTGAGCACCGGCTGCTCCGCTTAAATTAGTCATGCCGTCGCCAGTGCTTAGGCTGGCTATTTCGTCACTGAAAGTGACGCGGCGAGTTGTTCGAGCATTTTCCGTTTGCCCATTTAAATCATATGACTGCGGTGTTCTATCTTCCGCCCCTGCGGAAGATGTACCCGCTTGTGGAGATTTGGTAGGAGTACGTGACAGCATGTCTGTTCCGGTTGTGTTGTCTTCTCGTATGTCGTACGAAAATTGAAGTCTACGCCTTTGTCCCGTCCGTTCGTCTGCCTCGGTGTCAAATTCGCCTGTGGCGTTTATCCCGAGTAAGCTAAAGTCGTTCGCGGCGATTGGAAATTCGCGTTCGCGAGTTACGTGTGCGGGTGAGCCTGTTTCGCCCTCGATAGGAAAGTTTAAAATCCTACGCACGCTATCCCGTATGTCCGGTAACGCTTTCGCGGCTCTATTTAATTCGGGTACGGTGCTTATAAATTTTACACGGTTCCGAAAAGGCCACGTACGCTCCGGCGACGAATGTCGGTGATAGTATCGATCGCTTGACATACGCAGATATCGACTTAATATATATGTACGAACTTACAATACGGCGCTCGCTCGCATGGTGGCTTGTTTTCGCTGTCCGGCTGGTCGGCTGGTCCTTATCGGCGCTCGGCTCGGCTCAGGTTACGGCAGCGGTGTCGGCCTTCAGTTCTGCGATGCGGCGTCAGTGTTGTCGGTGGTCAGGTCCGTGGCACCTCTAAAGCTGCTACGGCGTTGTCCACTCGTGAAATTGGCAGTAGATGTTCCGGATCTCTCCTCCAGTGTATTTTTTGTGCGACGCGGGAGTTCGTGCAATTCTTCGATTGCGCGTCTTAATTCCGTCCGTTTTTCTTTCGCCTTTTGCAATACCGGCTTCTAATGTGCTACGGCTTGCTTTCAATCGGCGTATACGGCGGATCAGCGGCAATATATGTCACGCTGATTATGCTTTGTCTATGGTCGTGCCAGTAGACAGGTTTTTTAGTATCTGTTTCAAACTTACAGATTTTGTTGCTTGTCGGCTTCGTGAGTCTCTTCCCTGGGATCGCTCCTGCAATCCCACTTCTGACACCAATGTTACACCGTGGGTGGGGTGTAACGTGGGAAGGACTCGGTTTTGGTGGTTGTAGAATTGATGCACAGTATCTTGTTTAATACAAACACTATATTTGACGTGTTACTTACAGATTGAATGACTGCGCGGCCGACAGCGTAACGCTATGCGTTAATGATTTAGGTGAACTCCGCAGTGGTCCGCTGGACGACGGGTTATATCCCGTCTCAAGTGGGCCACTGCACTGCTCAGCTTCAATTGTTGCTTAATTGCAACTGCCGCAGTTTTTGGAGGACGCGTGCATTGAGGGCGCCGAAGTCCTGCGTCGGCGTCCTCAATAATTATGGGTCATTGTTGCAATAATAGATTGCAACAGTGGCCTGCTTATTTCTAAGTGTGACGTTGTAAGTACGTCAAAGCGAGACTTACAACAGAGGTAATATGAACTGTTTCTCCGGGACCGACTTTAATTTGAGATAATATAGTTTCACATGCTTTTAATCTAAAACAAAACTGAAGTTGATGTTTTATAGCTATTGACTTGGCAATATTTTTTCTAGACATGTTTGTATAACAAGATTTTTTAAAGATCTATGTTTTGCTTCAAATCGCATAGACGAATAATGAATAAATGGTCCTGACATTTCGAATACTGACGCATAATGAAGTAGGTGATGATGTTTCGGTTTCAAATTTTCTCCACTTAATACAATATATGTATAATTTATTATGCTCGTATACCAAATAATTTATCAATACTGAATCATTTTTTGTTAAAGTTTTTGATAATAAAATGTCCAAAATTGTTCTTAGTATATACAAATAGAAGTATATACAAATATCAATATCTTCTGGAATCAAATCTCCTATAAGAAGTCCAAGAAACTTTATAAAACATAACATTTCAGAAGCAGTCATTTTTAATTTATTTTTTTTTAAATTATTATGAGATATTTGTGGAGGTCTATTTGATGAATCGACAGGTCCAAAATCAAACATGGCTAAACGAAAATTTAACATGTCCAAAGAAAAAGATTGTATGTTCTTGTGGAAATGATTAATAATGAGCAGAATATCATAATGACACACTCCTTCTAAAACGTCATGCATTATATCTACTACAAAATTAGATGTAATATGAAAAGAATTAATTTTGTTAAAAACACATGGTTCTTTTATTCCACTGAAAGCACAATTATTTATTTCTATATCTCTTTCATAATTCTCTTTAGATCGTAAAAGTTCTATATTCTGTTTGCAACTAATTTCTGTTTTGCGTTTTGTAGATTTGCAAAATCTACAAGGATATTTGCAATTAAAGGATTCTGTGAATCCAGAAATAGCATGCAAACCGAGATTGTCACCCAAGAGAAGAGCAAAAATGAAAAATACTTTTATACATCTTTGTGAAGTATTAATAATTATTCCTTCATTTTCTAAAAATTGTAATTCTGTGATCAAAGGTAAAAATATACGTTCATTGCCAAACCATTTTCTATCCTCACTACGAAACAATAATGTCAAAAAGATATTGTCCAGTACAGATTGATATTCGGATGGAAGACAAGGAATCATACAATATACAGCACCTAATTTTTCACTATGAGGACTTAAAGGATTATTTGGTTCGAAATCGTCAAAATATATAAAAAGAGGTAAAATAATATCATTTTTTCCATAAGAACTAATTTTACGTTTCCAAAGTGGACTTTGAATAAAATTTGATATACATTCTGAATCGTTTTCTAATGATTTTACGTATAAAATAATACTCTCAAATGCATCAGGTAACTCAAGAAATCTTTTCAATATTTTTCTTAATGCAATGAACTGGCCATAAACTGAACATGTTTTGCTTCAATTCTAAATCGAGATTTTATTCCTTTTAATTTATGATCTATTAAATAATCCTGTGGTGAAATATATTCTCCAGAACTTTCAAAGTCTTTAAATATCTTATATTTAGTCGATAAATGTTCAAAGCAATTTCTTATACTCTCAAATAGCATCAATATAACTGATAACATTAACATTTTCAATTTCTAACTTATCTTTTATTTCTTTTGACAATAACAATAAACATCCTTCAAAGATGTGCTGCTTAACATCATTTATCACAGTTTGTGTATGGGAACGTGGAATATAAGAATTATTATAAAACTTAATAAGAGTTTTGGTTTCATTATTGACGTGTGTCTTAAAATTATCAAGAGAAATATTATGATCAACAAACATATGTTCGACAGATTTAGAAACACTATAATCTAAATTGTTTTCGTCTTCTGTTATCCTTAAACTACATACTGCACTTTGACTTACACGTAGTTGAACTGTATGTTTTTTGATCAAATATTTTTTTAAAGTTGCCCCACTGGCTAAAAGTACGACTACAATTTTGTTCTCCACATTGGTAACTATTAAATATTTTTGCTTTATGTGCGATTCTAAAATGTAATCCCAAAGAATCCACAGAAGGGAGATTTTTCTTACATTGCACACAGTTAGGCATTTTTCCAAACACAAACTTATATATTAATGATTGTGAATTATTATGCTTATTTTGTTTAAAAAAATAATATAGTTATTAGCATTAAAATAATAATTAACATTCAAAATTATAATAACTAATAATTATATTTTACATCTTAGAATGCACGATATTCTTCAATTTGAATAGCTACAGTACTTTCTTGTTTGTCCCACGGAGTTTCAATGTTGTACACTGCTTGTTGCAAAAATAACCAAATTCGTTCTGATTCGATAGGATAAGTTGCATGTAGGGCAAAGAAAGCTTTAAAGGTAATATCAATTGCCTTTATCGTTTTTTCAATTTCGTATAAATTATTGTCGATAACAACAAAATTCTGGTGAATATCCTTTAATGTAGGTCCAACAACAATTACCTGAGGTTGTAAGGTAAGACCAAACTTTTGTAGTTTTTTTCTTCTTATATCCAAAGTTGGTTGAATGTCTCCAGGAATCTACAAGTTAAATTTTAATAATTAAAAGTTTTAAGAATTGATATTATAACCAAAAATTGTATTTATTCTTTTGATTATTTTCAAAAACTCACTTTTACATGAAGAATAAAGCCTTCGATAATTTCTTGACGTGATGGCCTCCACTGACCCATTCGTTTATGTTTTATGACAGTACTAATAGGAGATAGTCTGCTTAACAACATCAAAACTTTGACTGCATCATTATCTGTTTGAAAATAAATTGCTAAATTATAGAATACATAAAGTATATGATTCATGACGTTTTATTTAATATATTATATTAGTATCTATATTTTCTGTACATATATACAATAATGTCAATTTTCGTTTATAAAAAATATGATATAACCATTGATTTAATCATTAAAAATTATGCTGGTATTAACATCATGTTTAATAGCATGCTTTACCTATTGTCAAATGTTCTTCAGATATAATAGAATCGTTTCGTAATTTATTTAAAATAAAATTAAATAGTTTTGGCCATTCACCATACAATTTCAAAACTGATGCTGGATACAAGGTTTCAAAGTCTATCTCCAACTAAAATAATGAAATGCGTTGATAAGTTATTATTAACAAAATAATAAACACTAAGACGCCTAGCGCGCGGCGCGCAGTGGGGGTAACTGCACGCTTATCAATGCCGCGGCTCACCGACAAAAAAAATGTGTTTTTGAACAAACAAAAACATTAAAAATTTTAAAAATATTTAAAAAAAG
>NW_012026893.1:81880-82837 GCF_000956235.1 Wasmannia auropunctata
GAAGAATTAAGGGATCCTTCCGGGGATCCTGATTTTCCCGAAGGCGTGCATATTTTTGAACGTCGTTCGGAATGGAACTCCGATGAGGAATCGTTATAGAGTGAGTATCCCTTTTATATACGCATCAAACATTATGTAATTGTTTAACGATCCTTTTCCTATCTCGTTGTTGTAGATCGCTTGGAGAGTGCCACACGACCACGGACCTCGACGTATTTTTATTATTCTTTCTATTTATGCCTTTCTCTACTTTTTCTGTTTCATTATTTTTGACATTATATAAATTTTTACGATACATAGTGTTATTTGAAATGCGTGACCTATCCTTCCCGTTCCATAACCTTCTTAGTATAAGTATATATTCAATCGCTTTTTACAACAGTACAATATTAGCTTAATACCACGACTACTCCGCGCGTTACATTATACTTTCCGATTTAATTAATGTTCTATAAATAATTTTAATCGGTTCGCGTGTACAGTGGCGATCTTTTGTTTTATTTGTATTTTATAATTTATGTCGGAGACTTTTTGAATGACGCGATACGGGCCCACCCATGGTGCTTCTAGTTTTTTTGAACGTCCACGTCTTAATGTCTCGTCGTGTAATAGTACGAGGTCGCCTACTTTAAACGTGCAGATTTTGACTGTTTTGTCGGCATAGTCTTTTGCTTTAATTTTTGCCTGTTCCGAACATTGTTTTGCGATTTGATGCGTCGCCCGTAATCGCTCTCTAAGCTCGTGTGCGTAATCGTCGTACGAATACCGAGGCTTCGGTGGTAGCGTCAGGGCTGTGGGTAACGTCACTTGGTGCCCGTAGACTAGAACGGGGTAAGTGAGGTGGCGGTATGCGGCGTCGTGTTATAAGTGAACATTGCATACGGTATCCACTCGTCCCAATTTGTTTGATCTTCGTCGATGTAATGACGGAGATATTCCGCTAACGTTCGGTGTGAT
>NW_012026893.1:82887-84307 GCF_000956235.1 Wasmannia auropunctata
TGACGGGTTATATCCCATCTCAAGTGGGCCACTGCACTGCTCAGCAGTTGCAATTGTTGCTTAATTGCAACTGCCGCAGTTTTTGGAGGGCGCGCGTATTGAGGCTGCCGAAGTCCTGCGTCGGCATCCTCAATTATTATGGGTCATTGTTGCAATAATAGATTGCAACAGTGACCTGCTTATTTCTAAGTGTGCCGTTGTAAGTACGTCAGAGCGAGACTTACAACAGTTATTAAATTAATAATCAGCATAAAGTATCAATTACACATAGAAAAAAAGATTAAAATCAACGGAATATTTTTCAAATAAAATTAGTTAAAGTAGGATTTTTGTGTGACTGATAAAAAATAATTTAATCAACAAAATAACTTCTTCGTTTTCAATAAACCAGTATGTTTAATGAATAAAAGTTATAAAAATCTTTGTTTAAAAAATATTCCGCAAGATTCATTTTCTATCAACGCAGAATCTAAAATAAACATTTAGTAATTGGTACATAAGGTAATAAATCATCAAATTAAAAGAGTCATAACATTAAGTATTTTTTTTATTTTTTATGTGTTGTTAAAGATACAGTTTGCTTCCTTCGAAAGTATTCTTTTTTTCAAAATTTTTATCTGTGAGATGATTTAATTTATTATATAATTGTATAATTGAAGCATGTATAATTTTATTTCATACATATTTAATTGAATTTTTATCTTTTTTCTGTATCTAATTGTGCTTTACGCTATGCGACGATTTTACACGAGTGCAAATAGTTATTTTGATGTATACTTGCTTGCTAAACACGAATCCATTGACAAAAGTTGGTTATCACATTACAATTTTGAGAAAAATGTCCTCAAAGATTCAATAACGACGATTTTGAGGGTTTTCAAGACGTCGCAGTACCGGCAGCTAATTTTTTTACGTAATTTCATTAATATCACATGAAAGCGTCAACTTTTAACTTTAAAATGCATGTTTGAGGCCATTTTTTTCAAAATTGTGATATGATAGCCAACTTTTGTCAACGGATTCCTATTCAGCAGGCAAAAATGACTATTCGTTTTCGTGATGAAAAAAAAGATCGAATTGTGTTGGACAGTGTTATTAATTAAATAATGAAAAAAATAATCAATTAAATAATCGAGAAACACTGATTACTGAGTAATAAAATAATTAAAAAATTTTTAGGTTAATAATTGATAGAGCAAGTAATTAAAATTATTACATTGTTACACCGTAGCAGGGGTGTAACGTGGGAAGGGACTCGTATCGGTGGTTGTTGAATGATGCACAGTATATCGTTTACTCACTGACTGTATTTAACGTGCTGCTTACAAGTTGATTACTGCGCGGGCCGACAGCGTAACGCTATGCGTTAATGAAATGGTTGTGTTGAACTCCGCAGTGGTCCGCTGGACAGCGGGTTTTA
>NW_012026893.1:84327-86140 GCF_000956235.1 Wasmannia auropunctata
TGTGCTCTTCCGATCTTGTAAGTAAGGCAAGGCGAGACTTACAACAACATTCTGATTACTAATTAATCAAATAATTAATTTTTTAAATTTTGATTACTGATTAATTAAGAAATTAAAAAATTTTTATTTTGATTATTGATTAATTAATTAATTAAAAATGGTTTTATTTTGATTATTGATTAATCAAATAATAAAAAATTATTTTTATTTAATTATTGATTAATCAAGTAATTAAGAAATTTTTTATTTTGATTACTGATTAATCGAATAATTAAAAAATTGTTTTGATTACTGATTAATCAAGTAATTAAAAAGTTGTTTATTTTGATTACTGATTAATCAACTACTTAATTAAATAATATTAATTTATTATTAATTTTTTGCCGATCTCTGCCCCCATCCTGCGCCGTGTGCTAGATGATCGCGTAGTGGCATAGTTAAATCATTTACCCCCATCACGTGCCACGCGCTAGGCGACCGCGGTCCGCGGGGGGCAGGCGTATCTCGCCGCGCGTTCAGATTCGGCGATCTTTATAAATTAAATCTTGATAACTATTGCGAAGATCACAAAATGGTAGAGGACTTTTTTGTTCAGTTTAACTCACTCTACCTATCCATGAGCGCTTTACCATTGAGTAGCGGATATCCTGTATACTATTTGCATTTTTCAAAACTTACAAATAAAAAATTAGAAGTGAAAATGCGCTTTTGAAACATGGTTTGTTGCAAAAGCTGGTCCTTTGTGTTTATATTAAGAGAATCTTACACTTTAGCTTCAGATATCTCTTAGTTTTTTAAATTAATAAATATAGACATACAAACAGTTTGAACAGCTAATAATTTCAGCTAATAATTGCAACACAATTATTAAATAGCAAGTCTAACATTAATTCGAGCACACAGTTTAAATGGCTGAATAATGGATTTAAAAATTCATATCGAATTTATTAGGCACCAAGATCCAGCTGTGACCGTAGAAAACGCTTTTAAATTTATTTGTGATATTCACTTACTATCTATTTAGTTTAAATTGTTCATATTTTTTAAAATATTAGAGGTGTGCGAATAGTTCGAATTCGAATTGAATCGAATCGAATCACAGTAGATTTGATTCGAGTTTGTTTTCGAATTTGCAAGATTCAAAATCGAATAGTTCGAGAATTTCGTATCAACAATGGTTCAATTTCGAATCGATTGCCTATTTTATTTGGTTTATTTACATCTCCCGCGCGACCAATTATTCTTATCTAAATAAGTATTTTCAATATATGCATTGTATTCATATAGATTAATAAAATATTCGAAAGCATTCTAACTATTCGTGTATACACATATTATTAATATTTTCTAGTTTAAAATGTCACATAAGATAATGATTCTTTGTAATGAGATATAAATCAAAAACAGGTTTTCAGTGTTTTGTTTAAATCATTGCGTAAAATAATGTACATCATAAATTTTAATATTTATTACGTTTAAACCAGGGGATACAAACTCCTTACATTTTAGTGGGGACGGAAGTTCCCGTAGTTCTAGTATCGGGGGCACAGTCCCAGGCGGCAGCACCATCGCCTCTTTCCCATCTCTTCTCAATCTTTCCTTTGTAAAATTATTCTTTAAGAGGATGCTAAAGCCGTCTGTTTTATCGACAAAAATACCATTTTTGTTGGATACAAAATACTTCGTATTAATCGCATAGAATAAAATTTCCTTTTCCACGATTAAAACACACATGCTAATGCATCTGGCTCTGGTGTGTTTTGTACCAAAAACAGGAAAAATTAAGAAATTACAGATTTCGTTATCCATTTTA
>NW_012026893.1:86190-88014 GCF_000956235.1 Wasmannia auropunctata
ACCAGTACCTGAATATCTTCCCTTAATCTAATTTGGAAGTTTTGTAAGGCTAGCGTCTGTGTATGCTCGTAAATAACATGTTGTTGCTCGAGAATGTGGTTTTTTCCTTCTTCCATGCTCTCGAAGAGGTCTATGGCGAGGTCTTCCACTCTGCGTCCGAAATCCTTCGCGCTTTCTCCCGGCTTTTGCTTAATTAAGTTAAACTCTCTTTGCAAATTGGTAATGCTTTGCTGGCACAAATACTTGGTTTTCATTTCGCCCTTGAATTGAACGAAATTGCGAATGCTGCGCGTGCGGAAATCTTTGCGTGCTTTTCCCTTTAATTTGGTACAAATTAGGGCTTTTAACAATGAATTTTCGTCCGCCGGATGAATGTTTTTCATCGCGTAGGAAGCGGCTTCCAAAAATTCATGCACGCGATCCCGCGAGCTACCGTCGATTTCCGGAACTAACTTTTGCGCCTCGATCAGGCTCATGAAATTATGAGTTCGTCCCGGTTGATTGCAGATGTCGTCTTGCGATCTCGAAATGTTCAGCGCGGAACTACTGTGATTCTGCACCGAATAATTACGAGTGTCGTCTAGAGGTCTTGATGTATATAATGCGAAGCTTTGGTCGTATGTTTCGCGGCGTCGATCGCGGTGCCCATCACGTTGGTTCATCATGAGCTCATTCATTTGAGCTCTCATTTCACGCATTTCTCGCATCAGCTCTACCAGATTATCCGTTTCATTAACGGATCCGAATCCGCGAGATGCCCGTGCGTTATCTTGCGCACCGGCTGCCCCGTTTAGATTCGTCATGCCGTCGCCAGTGTTTAGGCTAGCTATTTCGTCACTGAAGGTGACGCGGCGAGTTGTCCGAGCATTTTCTGTTTGCCCATTTTAATCGTATGGCTGCGGTGTTCCGTCTCCCTGCGGAAGATGTACCCGATTGTGGAGATTTGGTAGGAGTACAGCGTGACAGCATGTCTGTTCCGGTTGCGTTATCTTTTTGTATAACGTACGAAAATTGCAGTCTACGCCTTTGTCCCGTCCGTTCGTCTGACTCGGTGTCAAATTCGCCTGTGGCGTTTATCCCGAGTAAGCTAAAGTCGTTCGCGGCGATTGGAAATTCGCGTTCGCGAGTTACGTGTGCGGGTGAGCCTGTTTCGCCCTCGATAGGAAAGTTTAAAATCCTACGCACGCTATCCCGTATGTCCGGTAACGCTTCCGCGGCTCTATTTAATTCGGGTACGGTGCTTATAAATTTTACACGGTTCCGAAAAGGCCACGTACGCTCCGGCGACGAATGTCGGTGATAATATCGATCGCTTGACATACGCAGATATCGACTTAATAAGTACGGACTTACAATACGGCGCTCGCTCGCATGGTGGCTTGTTTTCGCTGTCCGGCTGGTCGGCTGGTCGTTATCGGCGCTTGGCTCGGCTCAGGTTACGGCAGCGGCGGTGGCCTTCTATTCTGCGATGCGGCGTCAGTGTTGTCGGTGGTCAGGTCCGTGGCACCTCTAAAGCTGCTACGGCGTTGTCCACTCGTGAAATTGGCAGTAGATGTTCCGGATCTCTCCTCCAAGATATTTTTTGTGCGACGCGGGAGTTCGTGCAATTCTTTGATTGCGCGTCTTATCTCCGTCCGTTTTTCTTTCGCCTTTTGCAATACCGGCTTCTAATGTGCTACGGTTTGCTTTCAATCGGCGTATACGGCGGATCAGCGGCAATATATGTCACGCTGATTATGCTTCGTCTATGGTCGTGCCAGTAGACAGGTTTTTTAGTATCTGTTTCAAACTTACAGATTTTGTTGCTTGTCGGCTTCGTGAGTC
>NW_012026893.1:88064-88755 GCF_000956235.1 Wasmannia auropunctata
TGTATCCTTTACTGGACGGATAACGACTCTGTAGGAATAAATTATTATTTCTTATAATTATATGGATAATATCGGTAAATGCCTAATTTTGTGAAAAAATCTATATTTTTCTAATCACAATACTGTAACAGCGATATCCATAAATGCATTTGATGCATAAACGCATAAAGTGTATGCATTTTTTGCCCGATATTATGTCATTCAGATACGTCGTCGTCGTCGTTGTCGTCGTCGTCGTCGTCGTCATCGTCGTCGTCGTCGTCGTCGTCTTCTTCTTCGCAAAATTTTTCAATCTTGTCCCCTTTCGTCTATAATTTATAATTTTGCCGCCTTTGTTGTCGCCGTCTTTTTCTTCGCTAAATTTTCGTTAAAATTTCAATGTTGTATGATCTCTTTGGTCTGCTATATCGTTACCGTCGTCTTCTTCTTCGCAAAATTTCAATCTTGTCCCTCGTCTCTCTCCTGATTTTCTCGTTTCTCTCACGACTTTCTCGTCTGTTTCTCTACTCTCTCGTCTCTCTCTCACAACTCTCTTGTGGTCGTCGTCGAGGAAGTGTCTTCTTCTTCGCAAAATTTCAATCTTGTCCCTTTTTTCAATCTTGTCCTTCGTCTCTCTCCTGGCTTTCTCGTTTCTCTCACGACTTTCTCGTCTGTTTCTCTACTCTCTCGTCTCTGTTTCACAACTCTCTTG
>NW_012026893.1:88775-89326 GCF_000956235.1 Wasmannia auropunctata
CCATTTAAAAAATTTAAAGTGACCTTGTCCTGACCTTGACGACGCCAGGATCAAACCAATGTTATCATCTTATGTCCCCCTCAAAACCTTACAACTTTTGTCTGAAACATTTTTTCCTTGTGTGCTTATTTTTCGAGATATTCGACTGGATGGATTAAAATGGTCCACCCTGTATATATATTTTTAAAACTTTATCTTATTTTCAATATTTTAATGATATATTTACAATATTTTTATTATTTTTTTAATGTAATATCAAGCAAGTCAGTAAATTTTTAGTTAATATATTTATTTATGTGTGTATATTTCTTTTCTTATATTTTGAAAATTATGCATTTTTTCTCATTATCTTCTTAATTTTTAATAATTTTACTTTTTTTGTTTTTTTTTAAATCATTTTTGTCCATATTTAAATGCATCAATTATGCATTTATTTAGTCTAAACATTATTTTAACTTTTTAAAATTTTATTTTATTTACCTTGGTTACTTTTATTTTTATTTTGATTATTTTAATTGTTCTAAAAAGAATATGTATGCATCTTTACTGCC
>NW_012026893.1:89376-91921 GCF_000956235.1 Wasmannia auropunctata
TAATAACGAGCATTTAAGATTTAAGCAAAAGTTAAATGTTAAAATTATACAAAATATAATGGCAAAACTTTTTATTTTACAGATACACCTATTTTGAGAAAATATAATAAACAATGTACAGATTTACTAACAAAAAAGAGGTTAAAGAGAAAGCATCAAATGTTATCAGATACTGAAAACTTACGAATGCAACGTATTACAACAAACAAGTGATGAAATAAGAACAAGATATAGCGGTTGCTAAATTAAAACATTTTCATTTAATTTGAGATATGCCATGGCCAATCATGATCTCATTTAGATTATTTAATAAATTAATTTGTACAGTTAGATAATTCCATGATATAAATTATTTTATATTATTTACTTTTCCTTGCACATTATTATGTGCCTTTCAATAATGACGAGATGTAACACGAGAATCAACATTTCAAGGATGACACACATTAAATATATATAATGGAATACGTTTAGGAATAATCTTATTTATTGTGTCTGAAGTATTATTATTTTTCGCTTTTTTTTAGCATATTTCCACTCTTCCCTAGCTCCAATCATTGAAATTGGACAAATATGACCTCCTTAAACCATTTAATCCCTTTATTGACATCCCATTATTGAATACTATTATTTTAATTTCATCCGGATTAACAGTAATTGTAATCCATTTCTTCCTAATGTTACATCCTGAGGACTCCACGATTCTTTTCTTTCGCGTCAAAGTCAGCCGCCGGAAACGGGAAAACAATTAGCGGCGACTATTTTATTACGTGATGGAATTCAAAACTTCCTGCGGACGCGCGAGAGCCGCCAATAAGAGGAAACTTTTGCCGATAACCCCATTGCCCTACAATTAAGAAAATAGAGAAGATCGCCGCCTAGTCTCACGCATGAGTTCTTAGAAAAAGAACTGACACGCATCAAACTAGGCGAGGATATTATCTACCGATCACCAACGCCGCGGATGATTCTTTTCTCTCATGCAAAACGTCAAAGTCAGCCGCCGGACATGGAAAGTCGATTAGCGGCGACTATTTTATTACGTGATGGAATTCAAAACTTCCTGCGTTCTAAGAAGCGGACGCGCGAGAGCTTTCAATTAGCGCAAAACTCGGCCGCATTCCGGATCAAAAAGGGGTCACTCCGATAACCCCTTTTCCGGAATGCGGCAGCTCCCGACAATCAAAGGAGCCCGACCGGGATCCCAGGTATATATATGTCTTCTCTAGGCGTCTTACTTCACTTAGAATTCAGATTTCGGGATTCACTTTACAATTTTGTCACTCTGTGAGCTTAACGGTCGGACGCAAAAAGAAAAACTTAGAATTTGTGCGCGGTTGAAAGTCGAGTGCCAAAGATCGCTCTTGGAGAGAAGTCCTTCGCAACCGGCCCTCGAGATCTCAGTTCTTACCCGACGTGAGTCCCTGCCAGCTTCTCCAGCTCGTTCTCGGATTACAGCAAGTAGTAAGTTGTCACCTTTTTATTTTAACCGGGATTAACTAAATTAGTTGACTTGTCTCAAATCAATCTCGACCTCAGTTCGTCGCGGACAAAATTTAAATGTCCCACCGCGGCTCCCGCGACTCCCGATCAACCCGTGCTTTTCTTTTATAACTTCTTCTCTCCCCTTTTCCACCGCGCTCCAGGAGCTTACCGAAGAGTAAAATGTAACGATAACAGCAACATTTAGTTAAGATAATGTTTAATAATATTTGGTACTCGCTCTCATCTTCGCGCCCCGTTTTCTTATTTTAATATACATAAACATATATACATATATATATATATATATATATATACATATAAATATACTACTATTAATGAATTCTGAGTTATTACTATGTCACCTCTAACGTCGAAATTTCAAATATGTTACACACGTTTTTCGAGATTAAATAAGACGAGTATTATCCGCTGATAATTATTAGTATCGAGAATTATCTATAATCCACAGCTCTAGATCTTCCGATTCCGTAATAATAGAAATGTCAGATGTAATAACTTTCTTTTCATTTACTATGAACATTGTAAACGTAGTTAGAAATAAATTTAATCGTATCAATTAATTCTTAAACTCTCTATAATTCATTAAACGACCTCACCCTCGTTCACTTCCCCCTTCCCTGCAGAAAATCGCACTGGTCCGATCCTGAGTCAAAAGGATTAAGAGGATGCTGAAAGGTCGCCAAATTTGTACAAGGTCGATAAAGCAGACTCTTCAGTGTCAGTGGTATCTCTAAATGAACTTTTTACAATATCTTCTGGTCTCACTCAAACACGTGGAATGTTTTTATTTAACTTATTGAAGTGCCATCTCTTGGAAAATCCAGCACTTACTACCAGACGCAATTTTTGCGTCGAATTACCACAAATTGCATTCTAATGAACAACTTTTTTTCTATGCTTCCAATCGTAGCTCAAAAGGTCTTGTATTACTCGTGCAAGTAATCCGATGCGCGCTAGGTATTTTTTTTGTACATATAAGCTGCAGAACTTTTGTACCAATAAAATGTTTACGTCAGGTGATAGGTTAAAATACCCAAAA
>NW_012026893.1:91941-101846 GCF_000956235.1 Wasmannia auropunctata
TAACGCTATGCGTTAATGATTAAAGTGAACTCCGCAGTGGTCCGCTGGACGGCGGGGTTTTATCCCGTCTCAAGTGGGCCACTGCACTGCTCAGCAGTTGCAATTGTTGCTTAATTGTCAACTGCCGCAGTTTTTTTGGAGGACGCGCGTATTGAGGCTGCCGAAGTCCTGCGTCGGCATCCTCAATTATTATGAGTCATCGTTGCAATATTAGATTGCAACAGTGACCTGCTTATTACTAAGTGTGCCGTTGTAAGTAAGGCAAAGCGAGACTTACAACAAATAAAACTAATCGGACTTCCTGTATCGAGTAACGCGCTAAGATTTAATTTAAAATCACTGCCCTTATTATTGACACGTAAGGTAAAGGTACCACTATGAGACAAATTTTGATGAGGATTTGAGATTTTTATTGAATTCTAAGTAATAAAAGCTTTATGGATAGCAATTTTTACATCATTAAAAAGGCCAGACTTTTCTAATAATAAAATAAATTTAATAAATTTAACGATAATAAATAATTAAATTAATAGAAAACTGGAATAACCTACTAGTACCCATTTTGAAACATCGATTTGACACTTTGTACCTGTGTTTCATATTTTATGCCCCTATTATGAAACAGATGCTTAGGTTATGTTTTGAATTTTCTCTGTAGTTATATTTTCTTGTTTTAAGTGTTTCTTGCAATACAACATGAAATAAATTTAATTGTTGACACGAAAACATAAATAAACATTAAATGAACAACAATAATACTTAAATTATGGAAATAAAATTAAAAAGTTTCAGATTTAATTTTATTCTGAATTTCTTTCATTTTTTCTTGAATGTATTTTTTCTCCTGTGCTAATTTCTTTTTTTCTTCTTGCAACTTTTTTTTTCCTTGCAATCTTTTCATCTTTATTATTTTGTTGCTGCTCTTTTTCACATTGAGCTTTCCACCACTCTTCAGAAGTTCCAACTGACGGCAACTTAGGTTTACCTGATGCTTCTACTTTCAGTCGTTTTTTTTTGGTAAATACTTAGGTGGTAATGTAAATGCACTTGCAAAACTTTTACTAGAATTATTGTAATCATCTGAGAAAAATACATGTATATAAATTAAGTATTGTGTAACAATGTATGATATTAGATCATTTTTTCGAACATTAATGAACTGACCAGCTTTGTCTATTATGATATTTTTATCATTCTCTTTCGAATCATCTAATCCAGAAGCAACTGGCAAGTTAGGGATATTATTTTGTACATCATGAGCTATTTCAGAACTCAATTTAATATCTGTAAAAAAACATAAATATAAGAATATTTAGTTTTATAAAATTAATATTTCATAAAATAAAGTTCTTATACGTACGTTCTTGACTGCATTCATTGTTTGGAACAGTTTTCATTTCTAAATCTAATTCACTCGAATCATTATATTGAATGTTTAATATGTCAACATTATCGATTTCTAATATCATACTATCAATAGACACTAAATCTTCATTATTTATTTCTGCAATATTTCCTTTGTCAGGTATAATATTCTCTTGCGGATGTGCTAATATTATCTTCTCATGATCTTTGAGTGTTTCAATTGTTCTACTTGTCGGTTTATTTCTCATTGTCTTTTTCTTATCTTCTTTATCGTTGTTTTTTTAATATATATAAAAAACAAGATTCCGCAAAGTTACATTTAATTTAAATCAATGGCACATAAATTGTAAAAAATTGTAAAATTCAGAAACAGTTTGCATTTTGTAAATAATTTATATATAATGGTAAACAATTAATTTTGTAAATATTTGATTATTGTAAATACTTGATAATTGTAAAATAATAAATTTATAATTCGTAAAAGTAATTAACATAATATAAAAAAATTAATTTTTTAAGCATAATTAAAATTATTGAAAATTTAAATAAATTATATACCAAAAGTCGATTTCTTAAGCTCTAGCCAGTACTCAAATAAACCTTTTTTCTCAATGTCACCCAGCCATAACTCACTTCCTTCAGCATTTTTGAAATCTTGCAATAATTGAGAGGATATGTTTTTTTCAAATGTTTGCAAGTGACATTTTTCATTTTCCACCACAGAATTTGAAATTATCTGATTTTCTGACTGCTGATTATAATTTTCCACCACAAAATTTAAAATTATCTGATTTTTTGACGGCTGTTTATAATTTTCTTTCGAATTTTTTTTCTTTTTTTTCTTAAGTACATTATAATCGACGGCATCAGGATTAAATGGCATTAATCCACATGCTCTGAATCCATTCTGAATTATATTCTTTTCTTCTGTGAAAGATTCTAATGCCATTTGTAAAACCGCTGCAAATTGTTCTTTTCTCAATCACATGACATTGTTTTGTATTTTCCATTTTGGTATAGTTTTTTTCTATATATCCTTAAAAGGGTGGAATAACGCAATGTCAAGAGGCTGCATGACATGAGTGGCATTTGGGAACAGTGCGATTAATTCTATTTTGTTCTTTCTGCAAAACGACACTAAGGGAATGGTGGCATGCGACGAATGCTCATCCAAATATACAATCACAGGAAACTCGATACTTTCTTTTAATAACCAGGGGTAGAAAACATTGGTGATATACTCGTAGAACGTTTCAGTTGTCATCCAGCCACTTTCGGAGATACCAATACCCCAACTATTTGGAAAATTTTCGATAACTTTCTTTGGAACACTTTCCTTATACGCGTACATCACCATTGGAGGTGCTCGTGTACCTTCGGCATTGTACATGAACAGAGTCGTAAGACTTTCTTTTTCATTGGCATCAACAACTTTATAAACGGATCGAGCTCCTTTTTCAGCAAGGACTTTCTCGGGTTTGGGGCATAACTGAATATTAGTTTCATCACAATTGAAAATCCTAGAAGGATCAACGTCCAGTAGATTCTTACTTCTCAAGTAATTTCCTATTTCATCAAACCATCCTCTCAACTGTTCTTCGGTAACAGAAGCTCGAACAAGAGTCAGATGCTGAGCTGTTCTAATTGTTAAATTAGGATGACGTCTTTTGAATCCCTCGTACCATCGACGTCCAGGCCTGTCATCTGTGAATCTATTGGAGTCTCTCTATTGTCGTTGGTTATGTATGATTGTACGCTATCTAACAATTCAGATTTTGTAACTGAAAAGCCTCTTTCAGCTCTATAAATGATCCAATTTACGATATCATTTTCTTCCACATCAGTTAAAACAGTGGGTACACCAGATTTTGAATTAGTTTTTTCAGGATTTTTCTTTTGTCTGTATATAATAGCCGGAGGAACTCCAAATGAGGCTGCTGCTTGCCCAAGCGAAAGACCCATTGTAGCAACTGCTTTAACAGCATTTGCAACTGCTTCAGGAGAATAATTTTTTTTTTTCGCCTTAATTTTTACACATTTTCCTTTATTAAGAACGGTAAAAGCACTATTTTTAACGCCACTTATTCGTTTCGTTTTATCACTTTTTTTTTGTGCAGTTTTTTGGATTTTTTTGACGATTCGAACCTTTTGGGGCACCTTTTTGCTTTTCTGCACGAGACCCCATTTTTGCATTACAAACAAACTAAATTTTTCACCTAAAATAAGATTGTAAAATAATAAAATATATTTGTAGGTTAGGTTATCAATTTACGCAAATATTACTTGGTTTATATTTACTCACTTTGATTTTTATGTGTCTAGATGTTGATTTGTTTGATCACTGTAAACTTTTATGAAGATTAAAAAATCAAGCTTTTTGAGGTGTTAATCGAATTCAATGAGAGTCCCAAAATATGTTTTATAAATCGGTACACGTTAATAAACTTGACATCAACTTATGGACCACGCCTTTTTACTGTTTCATAAATAAGTACTTGAAATGAATCGACGTACCTATTATGAAACATCGTTATTTATATATAAAATTGTATCAGAATTAATTTCATTGTTATAAAATTTAAAAAAGGCAACATTAGCTACAAGTTATTAAAAAAATGGTTATGAAGTAATTTGAATTCACACATATATCTGAAAATATCTAATGTTGATATTGCAAGTAAGTATGACGCGGTAGCTGACGACTTTCACGAGTATGGAATTGGATATAAATTCAAGATTTTTTTTTACTGTAAAATATTCTCAAAAAATTTTCATGTTATACACTTTAAAAGTTAAGGATGCTCATATATTAATTTAATTTTTTTAATCGCAAATGTATATTAACTCTATTTGAAAACCTTTTACAAGTAATGTTGTTTCAAAAATAGGGCCCGATTCGTGATAGGTACCTTTACCTTAGTTCTATTGCACGTTGAAAGTCGTCTCCTCCGCGCTCTCCTTGCTTCTCCCAGTTGATCCAGTTGATGTCCTCCAATGAAGAGTTGACACAATCCGACGAAGAGTTGATACAATTGACGTCCTCCATCGATGAGCTGCACTGCGCTGCACGATGACCAAATTTTCCACATTTGTAACAAGATCCTCGCTCTCGTTTTGGTTTCTTGCACTCCGTAGCAATAAGTCCAGCCTCATTACAATTGTAGCATTTCCGTACGTTCGATTCCTGTTGTTCTACGCTTTGTGAGTTTGTTTTGCCCACTACCGGATCTCCACGACGTTGATAATGTTTGTTAGTCTCTTTAGGCAACGTTACATTTGTGAACGCAGTCAACATCGCCTCGATTGACTGATAACACTGAACTTTAGCGTAAGTACGTAGTTGTTGATTCGGAATTCTCTCAATCACATAACTGATGGTTTCCGCATCTTCAACCGGCACCCGATTCGCAAGAGTCACTTTATCATGTAAATAATCCGCAAAGGTTTCATTTGCTTTTCATGCCTTTGCTTCGAGCTCACGTCGCAAGGTCAGTCGATCGAGCTGTATCCCGTACATCTTCTTCAATTCTCGTAAGAGATCTTCGCTACTTAACTCAACACAATCGACTCTGGAATGGTACCATTTCTGCGCTTTGCTAGCCAGTCTGCTACACACCAGGGCCTTAGCCTTATGTTCGTCCAAGTCGTAAAAAGTGAGCAGCTTTCTGACCTGTTTCTCCCAACGATCGAAGTCCGCACTATTTCCATCGAATTCACCAACAAGATCCTTAAGCTTTTGCCATTTTCTTGAAGCGACTCTTGACCGTATCGGTGCATTCTCTTCTATTCTCGGAGTCATCCGCAAGAGTTCTAATTCCCGTCTTAATAACTCGGCTTCTCGCGCTGCTAAATCTCTCTCACTACGTAGAAGATCAACTTCCCCTAAAGAAGGTGCGACAGAACTAGCGCTTATCGCTTCTTGCTGAGGTTTGTCGGGCGTCTCAAATGTCTCGCCCTGAGATCCGATCATAAGTTCTTCCGAAGGGACTCCCGCTTCAATCAGCCATTTCACCATTTCATTCTTTGAGCCATGATCGGAAGGTTCCTAATTTTCAGTTTCTCCTTAAGTTCCACAGCCGTAAGCATGCTCATTGTGCCCAGGGACAGGATCTCACTCACTTAAAACACTTAAAACACTTAAAACACTTTCACGTAACTCCGTAACCGAACGTAATTTCGTAACGCCAAACTCGTCATCGAATGTATATTGTAAAATTTAACATTAATTCGGTACCGTCCTTTAGCCCACTTCTGAAAAATTGTAAGTAATCTTTTATTGTGACGAGAATCAGAGAACGCGCACAAAGATCTGCCGCCGGCACTTCGTCTTCCGTTTACATATTGGGAATGTTGCCAAGGCGTTTAACAAAACTATTTATTAATAAATTAACATAAGACTCCGTCGCTGTGCAACTTTGTCATGTACGAAATTGCTTCGTAACGACTTGGCAACATGATTGTCGATTTAAGATATACAAATATTTGAACGTGTAATAAAGGGATCTCACAGTTCGACCAGCCTCACAGTTCTCACAATGATTACGCTCTTCATTCAGCCTATGGATGCAGCTTATACGTTTTGGGAGCAGTCTGGAGTTCCGTCACTCACCTGTTGCTCTATCTGGCAGAGGACCTACCCGACGTAAGGAGGACCAAGTAATCAAGGATTCTGCATCTGACGCCCCACCTTTTGAGCAAGTTAATATAGAATCACCCATTGATACAAAACGTAACATTACATCCACACACGTAAATATTATAGAAACCACCCCTACTATTTATATCGACCTACAAGAACATTTGCACCAGGTCAAACAATTTCGTCCGATCGCATCGGAAATTGTTCTTAATAAGGGGGGGGGGGGGATTGTGACGTCCCAGCGTCATTAAAATTTCTCAATTTGATACTTATAATTTTTATTCACATATTGTTCGACATTTGAATTAAGCGCTCAAATTGGCCTATATCGGAACACGGCCAGTGCGTCGGCACGTCAGCGCCCCTCCGCGCGCTGATCCGATAATCGCAAAACCTTTCCGGAAGCCTCAGAGCTTCTCGAATCGTTCAGCGGAACGTATCGTCGTAGTTATTAGTGCGAAACTATCTGTATCGTTTGCGGTGGTGCGCGTTGAATGCCGGTTACTGTTCGGATTTAAATCTTGTGTGAATTACGTGTACGATCCGTAGCTTCCTATTTTCTACCAGTCCCATTTTCTTTTGTTAATTTTCTTTTTATGTATAGATGTACTTTAAGATATAAATTTATTTGCTACGAAACGTTCTTTACTTCGATTTGAAATCACCTGACCTCCTCCTCAACAATTGAATCTGGAAAATCGAAACCAGCGTTCGCTTGGACGATTAACAAACACATATAATCATTATATTTTACAATAACCATATATATCTCAATATCTTAATTTTTGCAAGGTAAAATAGAGCTTTAAAATATAAAAACTAGAATACAAAATATATATATATATATACTATAAAGGAAATATAAAACAGAAAATATATAAAGTACATAAAAGACAAGAAATACACATATTATTCCTGTTGCACTCGCATACTTTTACTAAAGCTTATAATCATTACACTATAAAATATAAGGAACGCTTTATAGTAACATATATTTGCAAACTATACTACTTTTACTATATAAGGCTTATTGTTAACCTCATATGAATAACCGCATTAGATAATATCGCATTTATAACCATAATTAATTATCTATAGAGTACTTATTATATAACGCATACTTACCATATAAGCCGGCAAGTTACCGACAACCGAGATACTTTCTACCTCTTGCGTTCAGTATAATCAGTCAAAAAGTTATCGACACCAAGAAGCACCAGATAGTTCCAATAAAATATGTTGTTGCAGCGCCATCCAAAAATTTAACAATAAATCATAGTCTTCTGTTAGCTTATTGTAAAGAAAATCTCAAGCTCTATTAAAAGTCCCCTAATCAATTTTCTGCTTGAGGCAAAACTAAAAACTTAAATTATTAAAAATCGTAAAATTATTAATAACAAAATTATTTTATAAATCAACTCGCAAAGACAAATCATACAGTTTTTATAATGAGCACCAAAACCGTATCTCTTATAGTTTAGGAGATAAAGAAAGAACATATGTCTGTCCTTCTCGCACCAATAATTATTAGCAATTAACAATAGAATTTTATTCAGCCAATCGAGAATTTAAATGGGGTTGAATAATTTTCATAATAAGAATGACAATCGTGACTCTCACCGTTTGGGAATTATAAAATTCTGAAAGGACGAATATCTACCTTCTTTGTTTTTCTATGAAAGGCCTATACGCAAGCGTAATGCCGTAATACAAGAACCGTTATTATCTGTCCTTGTTCTTCCAGTCAAACTTTCAGAATTTATTTAAAATATAAAGAATAACAATAAAGGAACCAAATTTTGTGGGAATATATAACAAAATATCCACTACAAGATAGCAAAAAAATCTTCAAGAATATAAGCCGAACGATTTTGTTAACTTAGCCATTAACTTTTAAATAACTTCTTTCCCTTGAAAAGAAACTACATACATACTTATATCAAATCAAACGGCAAAGCCTCGAGATTCCAAATAACTAAAAAGCGAGTAACCTTGACGATTAAAGTTTAACCTTTTTAAATTGTTATAAACATATAAATTAACACTAAGTCCTAAATTAGCCCAATAATAATTTCGGGCCTATAATAAGTCAAACTGATCGAAAAATTTATTAATTAATTTAAAATTTATTTATTTAATTTTTAAACAAATTTTTCAGTAATCGGAATATTAACTTTTGCAACCGATTATACGTCCATATACACTCCCGAGCTTTCTCCGATGCTTAGTTCCTGAGATATTGCTATTTTTGAAAAGTCACTATTCGCCAAAAATTAATAAAAATTATAACACTAATCATAGCTCAAGTCCCAATTTTCCATTTGTAACCGTTCACGAATTAATAAAATTAGTTTGAACAAATTATACGTATTGCCTATACTTTCAATGAGTGCGACAGAGAGAGACATAGAACTATACGCATAAGAGAGAGACAATACGAGGGATAATACATACTGATGATACGTTACTGACAGACCTGTATGTATTACAATTTAACCGCTAGTTATTAAAATGGATGAACAACGCTGTTAACAATATATTTTCTTTTTTAGAATTTATACACTTATAATTATTAATATTTAAGCACAGCACTATGTAATATATGTATATATTTATATATAAATATTCATTGAGCATAAAGAAGTCTAACTTTTGCATTAATAAATCCAAGCCTCTCGACAAGTTACGCTCGCGCCTGAAGCAAGCGGTAGCGAAGATCCGCACAAAGAGGAGATCGATAATATTTCGTTTAGCGAATAACGCTTTAAAAAAGTAGATATAATAGACGGGTTCTGGACCAGGAGCTCCGAGGGAGGGTGAGGGGCAGGGGGTCCGCGGGGGGGTCCGCGGGGAGGGGGAAGCCGCTGAAAGCCGCTCGCTCAGCTGGCCTGACCGCGGGGACGAGGTTGTGGGTGAGGGGTCCGCGGGGGCGGGGGAACCGCGTCGTTGGTGCGGATGTTGCGGGAAAGAGGGATACCGCGTCGGCGATGCGGGTATCGCGGGGAGAGGGGAACCGCGCTCGCGCTCGCGTTCGCCGCCGCTTTCGCCGCCGCCGCCGCCGTTGCGCACGAGCTCCACCCCGCGCTTATCGCTCGCGGACCCACCCGTTATCGCTCGCATTCGCAAAGAGGAAGAAGAGAATAAAGAAAATATTATTTTACGATGAAATTTGTTGGGTGTGCACGAGGAAAATAACGACTCGTGGCGTCTCTTCCCTATGACGAAGATGACTAGTTTATTGAAAATTGAAAAATGAGAACTGCATTGCACGCAGCCTCGTACAAAACGTATAATCTTCTTTTCTCAACTACTGTCGTAGAACAACTGACTTAAATTACAAGAGAGAGGCCCTCCTTGTGGGCCCGCGCGACATCTGGCGCATTCCTAGTGTGACATAATTGAGCCTTTCCATGAATTTATTTATAGCAAATTGCATCCTGGTCTTAACACGCCGGCCGCCTTGGAAAGCTCAGCTTTTCAATATAGAACGGTAACTGTAGTCTCTTGATACGCTTCATAAAATAAAATAATTTGGAATTTGATATATATCTGAAACAAACTTAAAATAATAATACTGTTCGTGATTGACTTACAAGGGAACCTCGCGAAGTGTCAAATTCTGATCTTAACAAAACTTTTTATACATGTAGGTTACATAAATAGATGAATTTAGAAATTCCGAATTTAGCAGTTCCGGCCCAAAAACGGTTTAAAGAGATGAAACCACCCCTTATATATAAATTAATTTTTCTTTTTTTCGTTATACCTCAAAAACTATTCAAGATATTAAAAAATGTTTTATACAAAAGTTTTACAGTAAAATTACTTCTATTCATTAACGTTAATAGAATTTTTTAAAAATGATTATTTTCAAAAATTTTCAAGATCGGAAGAGCACACG
>NW_012026893.1:101896-109865 GCF_000956235.1 Wasmannia auropunctata
TACATTATACTAACCTGAAATAAATGTTAGAGTAATCTTCAAAAAAATGTTTGGAGTAATGTTTCAAAAACATTTTAACAATGTTCGATAAATTTTATGTTATTATATAACATTTTCAAAACATTTATACAATATTATTTAAAAATGTTTATTATTTGAAAAATGCACATGAAATTAACGTTTCTAAATAGTATTTTAATGTTTCTTGCTTGCTGGGAAGATTTATGATCGAACTTGAGAAATCTCCTTAATTCGATTTCAAAAATAGATGAATTTACATTCTGACTCGAACGCGGTAATCTACGAGAATAAACTTGACTCCGAAACGTGACTAAGAAAATTCCAAATTTCTTATTTCTAACCTAAAAAAAGACATGTTAAGTCGAACTCGAAATGTATCGTTGTTCTCAAAGTTATTGTTGACTCTTTTCCGCTGATTGGTTCTCTTGCTGCGCTAACTTCATGAGCAGCTGTCATTGCATTGACATTTGGCAGTTGCATGTATTGAGGTTGATGTATAATTATAATCAATTATAATAAAAAGTAAAAGTGTAGTTAAATAGCGCACACGAAGCGCGCGTCTGTAGTGCTACTTTATAAAAAAAATTATTGAGCATTCAAATAGAGTCGCGACAAAATAAAATCCCTATTAAGGACGGAGTATTCTCAGAGCTCAGAGATAACAGTCAATAAAAGTATTCTTTATCAGTTTTCAACTGTTATGAGTTTTATTTGTTTTCAGTCACTAGATTTTATCACTTCCTAGTAATAGAATATTAAAAGAATTAGGAGTTGTGTCTTATAATTAGTCAAGGAACCTGCCAATCAAAATCCATCTTTTTAATTGCCGCACACAGATACGTGTATATATTGAAATAGTATTGTTTTTTAGGTTTTTCGATATTGATAACATCACGATTTAAATAACTACAAAATAGCAGCCTCTTTGATTTTTGTTGTCTCTTCTCTCGACAAATTATATCAACAGATTCTGCTTGATTTCTGATCTGTTGATAATCTACCATTAGATTGTTAGTAGGTGCAATATTTAAATGTAATACAAACGCAGTTGAACGTCAATCTGTTGCAATATTTTGTTCAAATCCGCTGGCAGACGGCTAATATACTGTTAACATTTTGCTTATTACAAATAAAATAAAATTGCATAAAACATTAATTAATATTATAATGGTATAATGTAATAATGTTATATTTGCCAAACGTGCTAAGTAAAGCCAAATAAAAATAAGGATTTTTATTTAAGTAATCAAAGTTTATCTTAACTTGAATTGGTCTGATTTTTACCCAAATTTCAGTTTACATTCCTATCAAAATCAAATAACTTTTATTTTGTGGCGGTTTATTCGACTCCACATTTTTGACGTTTTGACACGCCATTTCGAAACACGACAAACTTCGTATCTACAGCAGTTCAGGATGAATTCGAAGTTAATCGGCGATTATTTCCACGGCATACTTGGATCATACCCATAATTAATTAATTTAATTAACGCCGATAGATGGAAGATTTTCTCGTGCTTAAAAAACATTCAGGATAGATATAAATAGACCCGTCGAAACGAGTTGGAGCAAGTCACTTGCACACCGGTAAAATATTCTTAACCATTCATCCTGAAGCCTTCTGGAGAGTCTTATGGAGAGATTCCTTGGAAGCTCATCCCAATTGATCTTCCACCGAGTCCTCGAGGAATCGCTAGGTGCCTTGGCAGCTTGTCCAGCTGGATCTTCCTCTGCTGGCAAGAGAGAGGCCAACTAGGAACTGCCTGCAACCAGGAGACCCGAGGATCGACGGATACTCCTTGCCGAGCAGCGCAGTCCAGCGGCCAGTAGAGGAATACGACATCATAGACGAAGACAACAAATTCTGGGAGAGACTCGAGAACACTAAAGCGACGCAGACCGAGGTACCCTATCCGGAGGAAAACACCCTACAAACAGCCTACTCTACACGGATAAAATACTGAAGCCGAGAAGAACAACGACGACCCAACCTCCAATTTGTTGGCGAGAAAGGTTGATATAGAAGAAACCAAATGGCCCTTTTCAGGGCCACCATAATACACTTCAAAAATAATCTCAAAAAATAATAATAATAACTTGTAAATAACCATTTAAATAAATATTAATATTAAAAAGACTTGGTTAGATGGCGTGAGAGCGAGTGGAAGCATGAGTGAGAGTACGAAGTAAAGAAAGCGAGATATTATATTAAGAGACGAAAGGGTGGGTAGTTTAGGGTACGTGAGGTGAGTAGATTAGGAATAGAAGCAGGATAATTGGAGGGAAGAATTGGAGGGAAGTAGAAGAGGTGTTGTGAAGAGATTTGGGTGAGCGGGAAGGATGGAAGTTATGGCGAGTAAGGAAATGGCGGGATGCGAGAGCGATGGTAAGACCGGGAGAGATAAGGTAATCGGTAAAGTAGAAAACAAACAAAGAAGAAGGAGGGTATGAGAGTAACATTTAGTGAACAGATAGAGTTTGACAAGCTAAAAAAGGAATTGATAAAGGAAGTAGGTGAGAAAATGAAAGTGATAAGAAAGAAAAGGAAGGCATATAAGGAGGAAATAGAGGCGTGGAGGAAAAGGGATAAAGAATGGGAGATAAAGGTAGGAAAGCTAGAGGAAAGGATTATTGAGTTAGAAAAAAGGATGAAAGAAAAGGAACAGGGGACGGAATAGAGTGAGGATGAGGGTAGTGTGCGATGGAGTTATAGAAGTGACAGAAGTGTGAAAAGTGCAAGGAGTGTAGGATTGATAAGTGTAGGTTCTAGGGAGAGTGACGATAGATTAAGTGTAAGGGAAGTAGAGAGGTTGAAAAGAATGGTGTACGAAAAAGATAAGGATGAAAGAAGAAATAATATAACAATAAGAGAGGTTAGAATACCGAGAGAGATAGAAATGGATAAAATGAAAAGTACGGTTTGGGTGAGAAAATTTCTCAAGGAAAAGTTGGATGTGGAAGGAGAGGTGATGTGGTGTAGGTAAAGTGGATCGGTGTTGGTGGTGAAATTAGAGAAAGAAGAAATGAAGAAGGACGTGATGAGAAACAAGAGTAAACTGAGAGGGGAGAGTATATATATCGAAAATGATCTGAGTTGGGAGGAAAGATGGGTGCAAGAAAAAATAAATAGATGGGTGAAAGGGCAAAAAGATAAAGAGATAGAGACTAAAGCAGGTTATGGCAGAGTAAGGGTGGGCAGTGTATGGAGGGTTTAGTCGGAGATAGAGAGAGAGGAGGAGGATAAAGAAAGCAATAGGTGCGAGAGGAGGCGAAGGATGGAGGGAAGGAGAAAAAGAAAGAAGTAACGGAGAAGCATTTTGCGTAAGCCAAGGAGTCGAGGTAGGTTACAGGGGAGAAAGGAGAAAAAAAGGAAGGGGGAGAGGAGGAAAAAAAGGGAGAAGAAAGGAACGGGAAAGGGAACGGTGAAGGAAAAAAAGATAAAAGAGAGGATTTAAGAAGAGATATAAAGAAGATGATCTTTTCGAATGTAGCTGGGTTATATAACAAGGGGATAGATTTTTGTAAATTTATAGAGGGATTCGATTTTGTTAGTATGAGTGAGACATGGGTAGAGGAAAAGGGTTGGGACAATCTGAAAGAGAAGTTGCCAAAGACCCACGAATAGGTCTGCAGCTATGCTGTAAGAGAGAAGAGTAGAAGGAGAGCCAAGGGACGTTTTGTTAGGATGAAGAAAAAGTTGGAGAAATAGGGAGGGAAGGTTAAAAAAGGAGCAAGGAAAAGGACTGATCAGAAATTATGGATGACAAAGAGAGTTGGAAGATATGTTCGGTATATGGGAGTGGAAGTTGCAGTACAATGGAGGAAAGTATAAATAGAATATTAAAGGACGAGAGAGAGGGAAGGAAGAGATGGAGGAGATTATAATAGGAGGGGATTTTAATTTGAGAATAGGAGAATTAGAAGACTTAGGTATGGAAGGTATGGAGGGGGTAAAAAGGAGTAAGGATAAAACAATTAGTAACGGAGGTAGAAATCTGGTGAATTAGCTGCAGGAGTACGGATGGTATATTTTAAATGGAATGTGCGAAGGTGATTGGGAAGGGGAATATACCTATGTTGGCGCTAGGGGCAGCACAGTAATTGACTATGTAATTGTAAATAAAAAAGTATTTGATAAAATAAGAGTTTTTTAGAATAAAGGACAGGGTGGATACAGATCACATGTCGTTAATACTGAAAGTAGAGGAAGAGAAAAAAAGAGGTCACGGACAAGAAGAAGAGGAAGAAGAGGATAGTGAGGAAGAAGACAAAGAAGTGATTTTATGAGACAAAGATTCAATTGAAATGTACAAAGAGGCGACGGAAAGACTTTGTCAGTTTATAGCAGGAAAAGGATACGGTGGAAGACAAATGAATAGGATTGAAAAATATTATACTTGAAGCAATGGTAAGAAAAAAGGTGAAGAAAAAAAAGAGCGCTTGGATTTAATAACTAGTGGGATAGGAGTTGAAGAAAGAAAAGGGAAATGCAAAGAATGTACAAGAAATAGAGGAATGGAACGGTCAGCAGGAAAACATTTTTAGAAGAAAAAAAGAATATGAGAGAGTTACTAGAAAGGAAACAAAGAGAGAAAGGGAAGAGGAAGAAAAGGAATTAAATAGGGTGAAGAGAGAAGCAGAGGTATAGAAATTTATAAATAAAAAGAAAGGGAAAAGGCAAAGGATAGAAAATGATATTGAAAAAGAAGAGTGAAGAGAATATTTTAAGAAGTTGTTAGGAAACACGAGCAAGGGTGAAAAGGAAGAAACAGAAAAGAGGGAGAGGGAGAAGGAAGAAGATTCAAGGGAAGAAGGATTACAGGAAGAGGAGATTAGAAGAGCGGTTAAAAAGTTAGGAATAAGAAAGGCAGCGGGAATAGTCGGAATACTTATGGAGGCTTGGAAGTACGCTGGAGAATCGATTGACTGGAAAAGACTGGTTAAGCTGATATAGAAGGAGATGGCGATATTCTCGGATTGAAAAAAAGCATAGTGGTGCCTTTACACAAGAAAGAAGATCAAAATATCATGTGACAAGAAACTACAGAGGGATATCGCTGCTACGTACGGCTTATAAGATATATGCGGAGGTGTTAAGAAACAGACTGGAGTACGAAGCAGAGGAAAGAAACATTATTCCTGAAATACAGGCGGGTTTTAAGAAAGACAGATCTACAATGGACAACATTTATGTTTTGAATCATATAGTGCAAAGGAAGAATGAAAAGATTTTTGCATTTTTCGCGGATTTAAAAGCGGTATTTGATAAGGTAGATAAAAAGATACTTTGGGACACACTGAGAAGAAAGGGCTTGAATGAAGGACTTATAGGAAAAGTGAAAAAGATATATGAAGAAACGGAAGTGGTAATTAAAACGAGGCAAGGACTGACGAAGAGCTTTTGGACGACGAGAGGCGTAAGACAGGGTTGTGTAATGAGTCCACTCCTGTTTAATTTGTATATTGCGGAATTAGAGGAGAAGCTAAGAGATAGAGAAATTGGTGGTGTGAAAATAGGAAAAAGTAGAATATGAAGCCTGGCGTATGCGGACGATATAGTGTTAATTGTTAAGCAAAAAATAGAGATGCGTAACTAGATATGATGGATTCGTTTAAGAGATTTTTAAATAAGAGGAAGCTATTTTTGTGCGCAGAGAAAACAAAGATTTTGGTTTTTAATAGGAAGAGGAAAGAAGGAAACGAAAATTGGAAATGGGGAAAGGAAATAATTGAGGAGGTACAGGATTTTAAATATTTTTCGTTTTTAATAGGAATGAGAATTATAAGGATCACATAAAAGAATTAGATAGGATAGGGAGAATTGCAATAAGGAAAGTGTGGAGATTGGGGGAAAGGCTCTTTAGAAACGATTTGATAAGGAGATGGATGCTTTTTAAATATTTAGTACAGAGTGTAATGTCATATGGGGTGGAAATATGGAGTTGGGAAGAAAAAGAAAAACTGGAAAAGACGTGAGATGGGTTTTTAGGTTAGATTTCTGTACACCGAGATATGTGATTATGAGGGAGCTGGGTATAAAGAAACTGAGACTAAGTTGGGGATTAAAAGCAGTAATGTACGAGGAAAGGATAAGGAACAGGGATAAGGAGAGTTTACTAGGGAAGTGTTGCTGGGAAAAAGAAAGGTTAACGAGAGAGGATAGTAAAGTGGTATAGTAAAGAAAGGGTGAAATATTATAATAGGTATGGTTGGAGTTTAGTGAAAAGAGATAGGATAAAAAAGAAGGAAGAGAATTTAGAGGAAAGGATAAAAGCAAAAGAAAGGGAAATGCAAAGAGAATGGGAGGAAGAGAAAATTGAGCAGGCAAAATATAACGAGAGGTATAAGATCATAATGAAAGAGAAAAAGGTACAATCTATTTATGGAAGATAAATCTTGGGAAGACTAGGTTGGGTAAAGGGGTAAAAGCGTTGGTCAAATTAAGATGTGGTAACCTTAAGGAAAGGAATAAATATTGGTTGGTTGAAGACATCAGGAAGAAATGCATATTCTGTGGGGAAGGTTGGGATAGATTAAAACACTACATAGAAAACTGTGAGGTCACTAAGGATTGGTTTTTAGAGTTAGGTAAAGATAGAATGGAGATAAACAGTAGGTTATTTGGTGAGAATTTGGATGAGTTAAAACAGAAGTTCTAGAAAGATTATGGAAAGCAAGGAACAAAGAAATTAAAAAGAGGAAAGAAGAATTGGACGATAGAGAGTAGGGGGATAAATAAGGAGAATAAAGAAAGGAGGAGAATGAAATATCGATTAATTAAGAATAAATAAGACGTTAGTGTTAAGTAAATGAATGTAAATAAACGCATTGTATTAAGAAGGCTGTGAAATATGTGATAATATAAGACTGTAATATATAGATTAAGATGTATAGGGTAAGGTAGATAATGAATAAGAATAAGTTTAAGTTAGTGTGTAAGAGCGAAGGATGAGTATAGGTATGTTTAGGTAGAGAAAAAGTAAAAGGGTACTATTATAGATTAAGGTATAGACGGATGTGTGTGGTTAAGGAAATTTGTAAACCAAGTCTCTTCTTGGCATACTGTCAAAATGCTGAAGTAAATAAATATTCATTCAATATTAATATTAAAAAGCTGTGAGAATTAAATCTCCACAATTTATATTTTTTATAATTGTATGCTTATACAATTTGTTTGTTAAGATTAAAATAAATTATCTTATATATATTTAACAAGCAATAACACTTACATGTAACTGCTCGTATTTTTTGCAGATAGTTTAGTTTAAATTTTTGTAAAATTGAGTCAATATATTTTTTATTTATAGTGTTGCAACGTTATTGTAAACATATAGTTAATTACAGAAAAAATTGATGACTTTTAACGACATAATATGAGAACATTTTTTAAAAACATTTTACGTTAAAAATGATAATAGAAGCTTGAAATTTTGACAAAAATTAAATAAATTTAATAAAAATAATACAGTCAAAGTTATTTTAATTTTATATTATTGATAAAATTTATTACACGTGTGATTAACAAAAACGAGATTGTATAAAATTAGACAAAATTAGATTCTTTAATTTTCTATTTATAATACAACATTAATAGATGTATTTTTATATCTCTCTTTTAATTTTTACAACATATTCATTGATAATTATAATTTAATTATAATTAAAAGCTACCACTTTTAGTAGTCTTTTCTGTTGCAAAAACATAATGAAAAAATATTCGTCTATTGATATTTACGTTACTAAAGTTATTAGAATTGCATTAAGTTAAATAATTTTCAGTTTTAAGAAAATTCTATCAAAATAAATAAACAAAGATATTTAGGAATTATAATATATTGACTTGGCTCATATAATTAAAAATTAATGAAGTATCAAACAAAGGGCTAGTGAACCTTGTACGAAGTTAGTGCCAAAATTACATATATTTAACACCAATAATTATCACCCA
>NW_012026893.1:109915-112472 GCF_000956235.1 Wasmannia auropunctata
GTATTTCCCGCCACTATCTATTTGAATTTCGTTTTTTGCAAAATTAATAGGCCTCTGCCCAGTTTAATCTAATCGACGCACAAGTCCCAAAACACTCCTCCGCCAAACAACAGATCGAGTCACCAAATTGCTGATGCGATAACTTGATGTTCTGCGGAATGTTAAATAATGAGATCTAATCTTCGCGGAGGCATGCGCTTTCGAAGGTGGAGCTTGTTGTTACATTGATTATCCCTATCGGGTGCCATGTCTTTATCAAAGCCCGACAGTGTTATGGTCTCCTGTTCGCTCAACTCCAGATTCGCTCAATCTCAGGTGTTCACACAAGTCCTGGCGCATTATATTTGTTTGCAACCTTACATCTAGGAAAGCCCTGCATAGATGTCCGCGGTCGAATCGATCGTATATTCTCACGGAGACGGTTGCAAGCAGTACTTGATTGCTATATTTTGATTGTGGACATTACCAAATATTGAGCTGCATTCGCCAAATTATTTCGATTCTTCAAAATTAGTTCAACCGTTAATTTAGAAGTTGAGCCTCGTGTACTCGCTTCCACCCTTGTTTACTTGTATCTTATCGTCACTGTGCAGCCACATGTGTCTCCTTCCGCATTACTTGCACCCGTCCACCGTACACTATCAGCGATATGATCTCTACGCAAGCAATTGCGCCTTCTCCGATGACGAACGTCATGACACAAGTCGTGATTGCGATATATTAGAACCTCTTTATAATCCACCTCGTTATAGTCACAACCTCTAAATAATCGACCTCCAGATAAGCACATCTCAAGCCCACGTGACTATAACCTCTTGCGCAGTACGATGCGCAATCGGTCTATTCAGACTTGTAACAATCATAGCTGCGAGGCCCAATCAATGTGCGATAAGGAGACATATCTGGATCTTTTTTTGATATACAAGTATTGTATAATACATTTTATTTAATAAAATTATTGTTGTATGTCAGGATTATTAATTATATATTAACTACCTATGTAGTAAGCTCTTATAACCTAACTAAATTTATTGTGTCATAATGACAAATTATTTATCATTTTATGATGATGAATTATATTCATCTCATTATGACAACAAATTTATGCCAAATCGTTTACCTTAATTAGTAGCTTACTACTTAGATAGGTAATATATTAATTATTTTGCATAATTTTGAGTATAAACATGAACCGAAAGTCGAGAAAGTGTATAACGGCCCTGCTTTGGGTGGAGCTCGGACAATCTCTTTATAGTTACATTTCGATCCCGAGGGTGTGACTATAAAAAGGTTCTACTGTATACACGACGGCGCGATTAAAATTACACGAGTACCTGGAATTAGATAGACAGTTTTTATATTACGATACCCATTCTGTATATATTTAAGGGGCGACGATCTGGGCGAGTACGAACCACGTAAAAAGAATTTTCTAGGCTACAAACTCGAGAGTTACAGTCGTAGTAGTTGTATCGAATCGTTCATGATGTCAGATGGCTCAAACTTTTATGCGTTATAATATCGTTTGTACGCCGGAAAGTTATACATACCAAATTTGTAAAATAAAAGGGATTACTATTAATTATGATAATTTCCTACTTGTAAATTTTAATAGTATTAAAAAATTAATAATGGAAAAAAAGCGAAAAGAAGAATAAATGGCGGGAGCAATGATAAACTTGCGTTTTAGCACAATTCGGTACACTGCGTTGCATGAAATTGTAACGCCAAATGAAAAAAAATTTATGTGCGCCGGTATTGGTAAAACGTAGATTTATCAATAATCGTTATTCCCTCCCATACAGTTTCGTAAGTAAATAACATTTTTTCTTCTTCTCTTGATCAAATTTTCTCTCTTATTTTAAGTTATATCGAGTTTTCTGCCCATTAGCGTAGTTTAAGAAAAACTTAAAAATTAAATTTTTCAAAAATAGAAATATAAATAACGTTTACAAAACTATTTATTTGTTAAACATGATTAAATATAAAAATAATTAGTTACGTTCGGTGAACTTCACGATTTCTTGGTTTTGTAAACACGTAATAAAACAAATCCTTAGAGTAAAAAATAAATAAAACAAATATTGATGATTATTGATCGATTAGTGACCTAACAAGG
Organism: Wasmannia auropunctata; assembly: GCF_000956235.1. Taxonomy (NCBI): domain Eukaryota; kingdom Metazoa; phylum Arthropoda; class Insecta; order Hymenoptera; family Formicidae; genus Wasmannia; species Wasmannia auropunctata. The sequence continues at coordinate 112,035 of NW_012026893.1, forward strand.
AATCAATGACATTTCCGTTATCAATTATTTCGGAAAGTTTATGATCGAACGTTGGAAATTTCCTTAACTCGATTTTGAAAGCAAGTGAATCTGCATTCTAACTCGAACGCGGTAATCCGCGGGACTGAACTTGATTCCGAAACTTGACAAAGACTCCAAATTTTATTGATAAGCATTATCCAAATATATCGGGTATAGAGTCGCAATAAAATTCTTATCAAGGGGCAAAATATTCTTACAATCAGAACTTAAAAGTCGATAAAATTATTCTTTATCAATTTTCAACCGCTTTTATTTGTTTTCAGTCGCTAGGTTTTATCATTTCTTAGCCGCTAAACTTCAAATTGGGCCGAGAATGTATTACGTTTGACTGATAGGGGGTAAATTATCGGAAATTAAAAAGGGCAAACGAACAAACATTGATTTTTGGAATTAACG
>NW_012026893.1:112522-113092 GCF_000956235.1 Wasmannia auropunctata
AGTGACTGGAGTTCAGACGTGTGCTCTTCCGATCTATTGTATCAAATTAAACAATCAAAATCCAAGTTGTATTAACGTATACATGATTTTAAAAAATTTAATTTAATAAATTAAAAATATAGTATTACCAAAAAGAAGTGAAATCAAAATATTATTTCAAGTATATTTATTGTAATTGAATTAAAAACTAAAAAAAATATTCCTCGAAAAAAAATATATCAAATTAAACAAATAAAATCCATGTTGTATTATTTTCAATGTATACGTAAAAAATAAAAACAAGAAATGCAATAGATAAAATTATCCGTTAGACGTTTGCTCGATCCTATGACACACCAAATTTTTTTCCGACAAGCTCAGTAAATTAATTTATTTTTTTTATCGATTTGATTGTTTTGGAGAATATTCTTAATTTACATTTTTTTATTTAAAATAAATTTATTTACAACTAAATTTGTAAGTTGGTATAAATAACAGAAACATTTCGCTCCTTTATTCTTCTTGACTTATTTTATTATGCGTATAAAAATTATACAACGGTTAATTGAAAAAAGATCGGAAGAGCACACG
>NW_012026893.1:113142-118112 GCF_000956235.1 Wasmannia auropunctata
ATAATTATATTTTAAAAATTTTTTAAAAATTTTTGAAAATAATCATTTTTGAAAAATTCTATTAACGTTAATGAATAGAGGCAATTTTACTGTAAAACTTTTGTATAAAACATTTTTTGATATCTTAAATAGTTTTTGAGATATAACGAAAAAAAGAAAAATTAATTTATATAAAAGGGGTGGTTTCATCCCTTTAAACCGTTTTTGGGCCGCAACTGCTAATTTCTAAATTCATCTATGTAGGTAACCTACATATATAAAAAGTTTCGTTAAGATCAGAATTTGACACTTCGCGAGGTTCCCTTGTTAGTTTAACGAAAAAATATTCTGGAATGAAATAATGAAAATTAAATCAGAATTGAAATAACGATTGAGCAAATGATTACGGCTCCAAAGACAGTAGACTTAATCGGTTGGATGGCCTTTTAAAGAGTCCTTTGACCGTTTTAATGGTTGCTGCTCTGACGACACCGTCGTCTCAGGGTGAACTTCTTGGACTCTACCCAGAGGCCAGCATAATGGAGGCATGTTATCCTCACGAATGAGTACCATGTCGCCGGGGGCGACGTTAACATCTTTTGTGCTCCATTTTGTTCGTTGGTGCAATTGATTAAGGTAGTCTTTGGACCACCTTTTCCACAGATGCTGACGCATTTGCTCGACTCGTTGCCACCTCGAGAGTCTATTCTCCGGAATCTCCAATAATGTAGGCTCCGGAATACCGGTAAGTGTGTCTCCAATTAGAAAATGCTCGGGAGATAGATAGGACAGATCATTAGGATCGTTGGATAGGACGGTAATAGGACGGGAATTTAATATGGCTTCGATTTGAATTGATAAAGTTTGCATTTCATCTATTGTCAACGATGCCGTGCTGACAACCCTTTTAAAATGAGTTTTAAAAGAACGTACAGCAGCCTCCCAGATGCCACCGAAATTGGGAGCTCTAGGCGGTTAGGTTGAAGTGCCACTGTATTCCTTGCACAACTGAGTCATGTGATATTTTATGTCCTTCTTGAGTAAACAAGGTCTGCAACTCTCTCAATTCCCGATCTGCTCCTACGAAATTAGTTGCATTGTCGGAGAAGATGTGGCTTGGCTTGTCCCTTCGTCCTATAAAGCGTTTAAGAACGTGAATAAAACCTTCTGAAGATAAGTTGAAAGTTATCTCAACTGCCTTGGTTGCCAGACACACGAAGATAGCTGCGTAGGATTTTACAGTTTTCGCATTTCGTCGTTTAGATTCACGAAGCTGAAAGGGACCACAAAAATCCACTCCCACATTAGAGAAGACTCGTGAAACTTGAACTCTTTGTTTCGGTAGATTGCCCATAATTGGCTGAATAATTGAAGGATTTGCGCGAAAGCATTTGATACACTTTCTTATAATGTGACGGACCGTATTTCTTCCGTTCAGTGGCCAAAATCTTTGACGTAGAGATGCTAACGTGGTCTGTGATCCTGCATGAAGTAATCTAGTATGCTCGTGTTCTATCAATAATTTTGTGAACGAATGCCTTGAAGGTATTACCATTTGATGTTTCGCCGAGTATGGCAAACTGACGTACTGAAGTCTGCCACCTACGCGTAAAATTTCTTGCTCATCGAGAAAAGGACTAAGAGATGAAAGTTTGCTACTTCTCGATAATTGTTGATTATTCCGTAAGCATTTGAGCTCGCTCGGAAACGCAGATAACTAAATCATTTTAACCAGCGATTGTGTGGCTTCGCTGATTTTCTTACTAGACAAACCCTCCTTGATTTTCGGTTTGCTAGAGCGGCAATTGTTGAGAAAGCGTCGAATATATCCATGTACTCGGATTAACTTATTGAAGGTTGAACATCTATCGAATAACCATGGAAGCTCTGATGTGGTAATCGTGGTCGCTATCATTTTTCTTTGCTCTGGCACTTCTTGGTCCGATATCAAAGGCTGAATGTGCCAATTGGCTGTGTCTTGAGAAAGCCACGTGGGACCCTTCCACCATAAATCAGCCTTGAGTAGCGACGATGGTGGCATTCTCCTAGAAATGATGTCCGCAGGATTATGCGCAGAGTCCACATAGTACCAGTCGCTAGGATCAGAAATATCTTGGATCGTTCTAACACGATTGGCTACAAATGTACTCCATCTCCTAGGAACAGACCTAATCCATGAAAGTGTAATGGTTGAATCAGACCAATAATATATTCGTGTGAACTTGACATCAATAAACGTTGAAATCTTATGCATTAGCTGAGCCAATATCAACGCGGCACATAGTTCTAGACGCGGTAGAGATATATTTTTTAAAGGTGCTACCCTTGATTTTGCGCAGTAAATTTGATTCGTAATGACCTTTTGATGACTTGCTCCGAATATATACGCAAGCTTCATATGCATTTTCACTGGCATCTGCGAAACCACATAATTCTATAGTCTTTGAAGCACAAGGGATAACCTTTCGCGATATTTGAAGCTTATTTAGCAAGTGAAGCTCCGACTCGTAACGAGACCATTGAGTCTGTATGTCACTGGGAACCGCTTCATCCCAATCAACCTTTAGTTGCCATAATCTTTGCATGAAGATCTTTGCCGTGATTACGATAGGCCCTAGAATTCCCAAGGGATCGAAGATATGAGCAATGGACGAAAATATGTTTCTTTTTGTAATCTTACGTTGTTTAGTCAAGGAAATGCTGAACTGAAATGTATCACTCTGTGAATTCCATTGCAAACCAAGCGTGCTTAAATTTGCATTATCGTTGATGTTTAGGATGCAATCCGCTGCCGATGCGGGTATCCAGCACCGCTCGTTCGTTTAATGCCCATTTGCGTAGCTGAAAATCTGCTTTACATAGTATTGCGTTAACCTCGTTTCGTATTGTGATGAGATCCTTAATCGAATTGGCACCCGTTAAAAGGTCGTCAACATAGAAGTCTGATAAAACCCTTGCGGCTCCTATCGGCATGTTACTTTGCTCTAATTTCGCTATTTTCTATAAGGAACGTACAGCAAGGAATGATGCCGACGCGGTACCATAGGTGACGGTGGCTAACTCAAAAATCTTCACTTCTTCTTCAGCGCTGTTCCGCCATAGAATCCTCTGTAATCCTTGTTGAGATTCATCGACTAAGACCTGTCGATACATTTTAGCCACATCTCCTGTCAAAACATATTGCCAAATGCAAAACTTGATTAGGATGGATATGAGATCTTGCTGCAGTGTTGGCCCTACCATCAGAATATCATTGAGTGACACTCCTGTATCTGTCTTGCACGAAGCGTCGAATACAACACGAATTTTTGTAGTAGAGCTATTGTTCTTAAATACTGCATGATGCGGTATGTAATAAATCGGAAATGCCCTTTGAGCTTCTAGAGTAACAGGATGCATATGTCCAAGCTCTAAATATTCTTGTATAAATCGTGCGTATTCCCCTTTCATCTTTGGGTGACGATTCAGCTTGCGCTCCAATGAGTAGAATCGTTTTAACGCTATGTCGTAAGATCGTTCTAATGTTTGCAGCTTGTCTGCCTTGATCGGCAGTTGCGCTATGAATCTGCCCAACTCCGTTCGGCGATGAGTTTTGATGAATTGCTCTTCACATTCTCGCTCTTCAGCTGTGAGTACTGGTCTGACCAAAACTTGCTCTGTTTGCCAGAATCTTTCAATAGCTTGTTCTAAATTGATGCGGTTCACTGAAAGATTACATTGTACTGTTCCTTGTAATGCCGAATTGCTTGAATACTTGCCACCTATTATCCAGCCAAATAATGTTTTTTGAAGTAAAGGATGCTCTGATGATTCCTTGATTTGGCCGATGCAGAGTGTATTCCAAAACATCTCAGCGCCTAGTAATATGTCTATATCTGTAGGTCGATAGAATTCTGGATCCGCCAATGGCAGATTTTGCGGAACCTTAAAAGTGCCTTTATCCATTGCCATGCTAGGCAAGCGCTCCGTAATCTGGTTTAACACTAAATAATTAATAATGATTTTGTAGGCATAGTGCCTCGAAACTGATTTGCACCTGCACCATTTTCTGAATCTTGCTGCAGGCATGATTGACTCCAATAATTGACATGTCGATCGATTTTACCGTAAGGCCCAGACGTCGTACCAAATCTTCCGTTACGAAGTTGGATTGCAATCCTGAGTTTAAGAGCATACGGCATGTTTATTTCCTTGGCAATCCTGTGCGTTTACCAGTGCCGTTGATAGAAAAACTTGTGATGATGAATTTGTTATCGCCGTATGTGCGACATTTGCTGTAGGTGCATTTGCCTGCTGGCTTGTGGATTGAGATGGCAGAGCCGCGACCTTGGCTTCCGGCTCGTCCCTAGAAATGTGCAGCAGCGTATTGTGTCGTTTGCCGCATGTTCTGCAATTACCTGACCTGCACGTCTTTGCGCTGTGTGATGAGAACTTCAAGCAATTACAACATAACTTATGTTCCCTGATGATCTTCAGGCGCTCCTCTGGGGAAACTTTTAAGAATTGTTCGCATGCAAAGATTTGATGATCTCCTTTGCATTTTTGACATGATGCTGTCTTGGAGCTAACGCATAATGAAACCTTTGCTGAACTGACCTTAACTTGTGATTGTGATGACGACTGAACCTTCCTGTTAACTGCCTCAAGCATATGACACCTGTGCTCTAGAAAATCCGAGCGTTGCAATGTGGGAATTTCGGCCTCTGTTCATGCACATTTTATATATTACTTGCGGCGCCCTCTTTACTTGTGATTGGCTGTTAGCTAGCGTAAGCGGCGCGAGAAGCGAAGTAGCCAAGATGGCGAATAAAGATTATTATAGGCAAGACGTGCTTTGTGTGCTCTCGTTATTTATTATAAAAGGTGAAACCCAGCATCATCCGCATTTATCATAAACATTGGTCCTTCGAGCCGGATCTGCTTGGGGTTCGATATACTCAAGAACGAGGCTTAAGAGGGGCAAACGAAGTCAGGAAGAGATACGAGCGGTC
>NW_012026893.1:118162-118742 GCF_000956235.1 Wasmannia auropunctata
AATCGAAGTCCATGATGAAATTGTTAATATTCTAAACAATTTTCAAAATATTCATTCGGTGTTATTGGAACATCATTATGAGCTTGATTTTGACGATCCATCAGAACCACATGAACCACAAATTGTAGAATATATTCCAAATGTAGAAGTAGAAGAAGATAATTTTGAACCTGAAGAATGCATTATTGATGATGAAGGAGGGACGGTCGATTTCAATTATAAAAGAAGAGCTGTGGAGTTTTGGAAAAACGCAAAAAAGACCAGTCGACATTTATCTACTGTACAGAAACGTTTTCGCAAGGTTAAATCTATACATCAGCTATACAGGTGGGAGGCGAGTGTAAACAGAGGTGGAACAAATGCAGATAAACTTGCATTTATTACGCAATATGTTTTGCAAAAGTTTAAAGAAGCTGTTGAAAGAAGATCTATAATTCATGATATGAATGTAAGATTTTTGGGCTTTGGAGGCAAAAGATCAAGTGGACCTACCCGAATTTAAGGCAAGTAAATGGTGGATTTGGAAATTTAAGAGAGTACACAGAATTGTTTCCCGCAAGATAACAACATTTAGGACACA
>NW_012026893.1:118762-119199 GCF_000956235.1 Wasmannia auropunctata
ACGAGAAAGTCGCGAGAGAAACGAGAAAGCCAGGAGAGAGACGAGGGACTAGATTGAAAAAGTGACAAGATTGAAATTTTGCGAAGAAGAAGACGACGATAACGATATAGCAGACCAAAAAGACAATACAACATTGAAATTTTAACGAAAATTTAGCGAAGAAAAAGACGGCGACAACAACAGCGACGAAATTATAAATTATAGATGAAAGGGGACAAGATTGAAATTTTGCGATGAAGACGACGACGACGACGATATAGAAGACCAAAGAGACCATACAACATTGAAATTTTATGAAAAAAAGCGAAGAAAAAGACTACGACAACAACAGCGACGAAATTATAAATTATAGACGAAAGGGGACAAGATTGAAATTTTGCGATGAAGACGACGACGACGACGACGACGACGACGACGACGACGACGACGACGACGAA
>NW_012026893.1:119219-120004 GCF_000956235.1 Wasmannia auropunctata
TCGTATGGGTTGCATGCACATTAATAGCTAATCGTAGTATCTATAAGATATAAATATTGTGTGCATTTAATTATCAAGGTAGTTTATGTTTTTTACAAAAAAATTAATTTAAACTTTCAACTGCAAAAAAACATTTATTAAAACTTCTGAGTATTGTATACGAATGTATTTATTATCAAATTTACGTTGTATATAATCTATTTTATATATACTTACCCGCAAAAAAAGCGGTACACTGAAAAATTAGGCAAAATTTACCAAATTTTAAATGATCATAACTTGGTAAATAATGAAGATAAAAATATGTTTAAAAAAAGAAAATAAAGCTTGAAGTGTCCACTTTAAGAATATTTGAGCGGCAATTATAAGGTAATTTTTTTCAAAATGGCGGATGTCAAAATAAGAAGATGTAAAATTTGAAATCAAAGGTACAAGTTTGTGACGATGCACGGCACAGTATAACCAGTAGGTCCACTCAGCGAAAAACTGAGTCTTCGCGCAGGTATCGCCGCGCAACTTTTGTTTTGGATTGGATCCAATGAAATGCAAGACGATAGGAACGTACATACATATGTGCAGACAATTTATAAGCAATTACATCAGAAATTTTCTTTAGTGATCACTCCTACGAATAATTGTTACTAATAAAACGTTTTATTCGATTGAATTTATTGATTATTACACATTGAATTTATTGATTTACTGTATCGAATCCATATTACTTATCTGTTTTATTACTTGTGAAGGCACTTTTCTTAATTCGGTCCTGGATTTAACATGACGGA
>NW_012026893.1:120024-120579 GCF_000956235.1 Wasmannia auropunctata
TAATATTTTGTCTCTTTTTAAGCATACACGCATATAAAGAAACACTGCATCACCAGATTTTAATTCTAACGCTCTCTACAATTACAAATTACAATAATGATTAATATTATACGGTAATCATGATAATTTGCGAGATCATTTTTATAATTTTTACAAAATATATCTCATTATTTGAATTGCAAATTAATATCCATATTATTTACAAAATATTTGCAATTTTAATTACTCGATTCGCTCCTCTGCTAAAAGATTATTTTTAGTAAAATTCTTAAAGTAGTAGAATGTATACTGTGCTTTACTCATCTCTACATCCTTTATGTATCTTATAGGAAAGTTGTTCAATTTAGTCTAATTGATGTTAAATAAAAGTCTTCATTTTATCATTTATGTAGTACATATATATATATATACATTGAGTATAAATGTAATATGTCTTTTATATTACGTAGGATAATGATGTTGAAATCTTGTGGTGTTTAAGTAGAGCCATTTATAAGATGTCTTTAATGGCCAGTGACGTAGAAGCGCAAAAGTTAACTTTTGAAGGATACGATA
>NW_012026893.1:120599-122372 GCF_000956235.1 Wasmannia auropunctata
TAAAGACATAATAATATATAAAAGGTTATACATTAAAAATTAAATATCCGAATACGTAGCATAACGATAACATATACTAAATAATAAAAATACATAATACATACCATACTATATATACTGAAAAAAATAAATTCTTCGTAGCGAAGTATCATTAGCCCAGCGTTAGCGTATAAGTTTGATGTATTAGGGATCTCAAGTTCGAATCTCGATGTGTTTTCAAAAATTGTAAACCTGCGTTTTTAAACTGTTATTTAATAATAATGCGAAATAGTTAAACACAAATTAAGCTCTAAAAATAATATGTGATCGTAAAAAAAATTTTTTTGTTACAAATTTTTTTTTAATGTATCTATAGATATTTCGAAGAAATATCTATAGATACAAGATACTTAGAAATCCAATCGGTAAGATGAAACGAGAGTAATTCCTGCAATTGCGCATCATTTCACGCTGTAGCAAAATGCTTGGTCTATATATATATATATATCTATGATGAAAACCCACATTGAAACCGATTAAAAGTGACTTATTATTATTTCGTGTTCTACCTAAAACGTCGCGTGTGTATATAATTTCAATATGGCATCCAGTCCCCACTCTTGTCACGTGACCTATTTTAGTTCACTCTTCCGGGGGCACAGTCCCAGGCGGCGCTGAAAATGTCCCCTCCATTAACACAAGGAAGTTTGTACCCCCTGGTTTAAACTAACATGTAATGTTAATCTGGGAAAATTTTATTCAGATTCGATTCGATTCGATTTCGAGCATGTTATAAAAAATTTAATTCGATTCGATTCGACCATGCAAATGCTTGATTCGCACATCTCTATAAAATATGTTGCCTCCAGCATATATTCTCACTCAATATATCCTATCAGTTATTGCGATAAATATTATCACCCGTTTCTGTGATCTAATTAGTTAAGACGCTCGCTTCGGAAAGTTGGGAGTCCCAGATATAAATCCTGGCTAAGGTAATATTTTTCGCAATAAGTTCTTTGTAAGATTTTAAGATGCTTAGTCGCATCGAATTATTAAGAATCAATTTCAGCTAATGATTGTGTTGCAAGTTCAATTCGGCCCGCAGTTTAAGTAGTTGGATAATGGATTTAAAAATTTATATAAAATTTATTAGACATCAAGATTCAGCTGTTACCATAAAATAAATACAGTTATACAAGTAAATACAGAAATAAAGAAATTTTTAAGTCGGATTGGTGACACGACTCCGATAATTCCAAAAGAAATTTCTTTTTAATCTTCGAATTATGAAACATATTCTTCTTTCATCTCATTTCTGGTTTGAAAGCATTTTAGAGTTTCAAAAGGTTTTGCTTTTGCCATCAATTTTGAACTCTTCTTTCTAGATATAAAAGATAATCTTTTAATAGAAATTAAAAATTCGCAATAAAATCGAAATAATTTTTAGATATTATCTCAGTGTTATGATAGATTTCATGATTTCCTTGATTCGTAAACACGTAATAAAATAAACTCTTAAAGTAAGGAATGAACAAAACAAACAGTGATGATCATCAATTAGTAAACAAACAAGGAGTCGATGACATTTCCGTCATCAGTTATATTGGAACCCAGCAAGCAAAAAATCATTACGATAATGTTATATTATAATGATATTCAATAACATTGTAACGTTTTCAAATATGTTGTATTTAACGTTGTACAACATCATTATGAACAACCTTTGACCGCAATTTGGAGGTATCGGTAATGTTGAAATGGGAGTGCCATAGATCGGAAGAGCACACGTCT
>NW_012026893.1:122392-122924 GCF_000956235.1 Wasmannia auropunctata
GACACTTAATTCTTCGACGGCGATTACATAGACATTTACTTCCTCGACGGCAAAGATCTAGACAATACGTAGACACTTAGTTCCTCGACGGTAAACACGTAGACACAAATTTTCTCGATGGCGACCACGTAAACATTCACTTTCTCGATGGTGAAGACCTAGAAGACGCGTAGATCCTTAGTTCTTCGACGGCGACCACGTAGACATTCTCTTCCTCGACGATGAAAATGTAGACGACACTTGGACACTTAGTTCCTCGACGACGAACACGTTGACATTCACTTCCTCGACGGCGAAGACCTAGACGTCACCTAGACACCTAGACACTTAATTCCTCGACGGCAACTACACAGACATTCATTTCCTCGACGGCGATCACGTAGATATTCACTTCCTCGACGGCGAAGACCTAGACACTTAGTTCCTCGACGATGAACACGTAGACATTCACTTTCTCAACGGCAAAGACCTAGACGTCACCTAGACATTTAATTCCTCGACAGCGATCACGTAGACATTTGTTTCCTCGACG
>NW_012026893.1:122974-137293 GCF_000956235.1 Wasmannia auropunctata
TTTCAAATATGTTACACACGTTTTTCGAGATTAAATAAGACGAGTATTATCCGCTGATAATTATTAGTATCGAGAATTATCTATAATCCACAGCTCTAGATCTTCCGATTCCGTAATAATAGAAATGTCAGATGTAATAACTTTCTTTTCATTTACTATGAACATTGTAAACGCAGTTAGAAATAAACTTAATCGTATCAATTAATTCTCAAACTCTCTATAATTCATTAAACGACCTTACCCTCGTTCACTTCCACCTTCCCTGCAGAAAATCGCACTGGTCCGATCCTGAGTCAAAAGGATTAAGTTCCTTGACCAAAACAGGACCAACGATCGCGCTGGCTTGAGATCGAGTAACATCGTCCCTTCAGGACATTGACTCATCTGTCAAGCCCGGTTAAAGCGCCTTCGACTCGCACATATGCCACCGCGCCTATTTGCGAGACAGGTTATCTGGTTACGTCCTTCCGTATCCCCCTCGTTCTCTCGAATCCAGCCTCGTTTCTAAACGGGACTCTCTTTGATTTTTCCTTTTTTTAAAGATAAATCATTTTCCGGGGATTGGACGTAACAGAACCTCGAAATTGGGGGCTCGTCCGGGATGTAAAGTGCGATTCTTTGCAGGAATGAATAGGAGGTCTACATCCAATAAAAGCGAAATTGAAAATCTTTATAAAACCGCTTTAGAAAGTCAAAACAAAACTAAACCGCGGCAATCAAAACCCCACGCTTCCACTCCCGCTGTATCATTCGACCCTGTTGTTCGACAAATAGATTTCACGCTAGACGAGTCTCAGATTCCACTCGATCAACCTAAAATTATTATTGACGCGGGAGGATCCGCGAGTATAGACGATTCTGAGGGCACGATAGGCGAGACAAGTCACGAAACTAAAACCCCTCCTAGAATTAAGCAGAACGGAAACGGAAACGGAACAATGGCGAATCAATTTGCCACGTTAAAATACGCGGTTGAAGCCGTCCCTTTCTTTGACGGTAAAAATATCCCGTTAACATATTTTATCGAAGGATGTGAGGAAGCAAAGTCTATGTTGCCTGCCAAAGTCGAATCTCAATTCACAAAAATTATCAGAACGAGAATTGTAGGCAAAGCACGTCGTACCATTCAGGATGAAAATTTTGACAGTGTAGCCCAATTAACCAAATTTTTGGAACAAATTTACGGCCCTTCTAAGACTGTATATCAACTACAGGGAGAATTAAGTTTCATATATAAAAAAACGAAGAGGATGTTGTCACTTACGCGAACCGAGTAAAAATGTTGGGAAAACGAATACTAGAAGCGTATAGAAATTCGGGAAATGCTTTTCCTGGTCAGAATATTAAAGCTTCTCTAGAAAAAGATATGTGTAAATGCTTTATTAGAGGATTAAAATCGGAGCTCGAGCAAAGAATAGCGAGAGATTTAAGTGTACAAGAAACCGTAACCGACGCATTACGAATACAAAGAAAACTCCGTTCAATTTCAGATTTAAAAGAAGGGCACGATAACGGTTCGAGTAAAAATAATAAACCAAGAGAAACTTGTCAAATTTGTTATAAAGAAGGGCATTTAGCCTCTAATTGCCGAAAATTACCTCAATTCCCCTTACACAATAATAATTTAGGAACAGAAATTTTAATATGTCAGATTTGCAAAAAACGAGGGCACAACGCTGATAAATGTCGGCTCCGCGATTCTCATGCTCGACAATCTATTAATGTATTGCAGGGAAGTAATGTTACTTGTCAAATATGTTCCAAACCTGGGCATAACGCTAAAATGTGCCGAGTAAATAATACTAATAATCAAAATAAGCTACCTGTAATTTGCCAATGGTGCGACCGGCCTGGTCATTTAGCTAACAATTGTTGGAAAAAACAAAATGAACAGCGAAACGCGGAAAACGGAGCAAGAATTGTTTGTCAAATTTGTAATAACTTTGGACACCTTGCTAAAAATTGCCGATCGAGAATGAGACAAAACGCATCGTCTCAAAATTCGCTATTTTGCCGTTATTGGAGGAAGGGCATCTCCTTGAAAATTGTGAGTTACGAGTTGCGAGTAATAACAAAAGGAACATGAGTAATCAGGGAAACTCCAACGGCCCCTCGAAAACGGATGTGCAGCAGGGGTCCGAACGGAACTCACAATACTGACGGACTGACGTCCGTCGACGTCACAAAAAACACAGTAGATAAAGACGAACCAGAAGCCCGGCCTGTAACGGTGAGCCTCGATAAACATAGTCGCGTGCCTACAGTTCAAGTAAATCTTTGTGAATTATTTCCACACGTAACGCTTATGTTAGATACTGGTTCTGGACCAAATATAATCAAAGAAAATTTTGTTCCTAAGGGCAATATTGTCAATTATAATAATATACTAAAATTGAACGGAATTAACGAATATCCGGTTTACACTCTCAAAGAAATTATTTTTTCGTTTTTTGGAAACGAAGTAACCTTTCACATAGTATCAAATGATTTCCCGATTTCTCAATCCGGCATATTAGGCAACGACTTTTTTAAACGAACTTCCTCGAAAATAGATTACGCAAAGGGATATTTAGATATATCAGGTATTATTGTACCCTTCTTTTCGCCTGAAACTATTATAGTAGCTCCGCGTTCAGAATCATTATTTTACATAAGAACAAAAAACCCTGAATTAAAAGCTGGATATATCCTGAAATCAAAGATAGCTCATGGAATCTATCTAACAATAAGAGAAACAATAGTAGAAAATGTCTCAGGCAAAGCATACGTAAACGTTATAAGCACGTTGGACGAAGAAGTAGAGGTCCAAGTATCAACTCTGCACCTTAACCCTTTGAATGAATTATTTGATCTCGAGCCGAATGACGAGACTCGAGATAGCGATTTAAATAATGTTCAGATTTGTCACACAGAATCCAACAGCAACACGGATTTTAAGGAAATTAAAGATGAAATTAGGAATAAAAAAGAAGATGCGAAAACATTAAAGAGAGATAATAAAGAAATCATAAATGAAAAAAAACAAAAATAAAATAAAATAAAGAAGGTTAGCGATAGTAATGTCCGAAATACGGACGAAAATAAAATCAAAGAAAAGGATAAAATTGATATTATAAGAGAGAATAAAAAATTAATTAAAAACTCCGATCTAGATATTCGTGGAGAAGAGGGTTTCCAGACCATTCCCGGAGTTCTAGATTCCAAAATCCTTGGAAGGGGAAATTTCCAAACCCCTCCTAAAAATTTTATTAATCCCAAAATCCTTGAAGGGGGAAATTTCCAAACCTCTCCTAAAAGTTCTATTAATTCCAAAATCCCTGGAGGGGAAAATTTCCAAACCCCTCCTGAAAATTCTATTAATTTCAAAATCCTTGAAGGAGGAAATTTCCAAACCTGAAAATCCTATTAATTTCAAAATCCTTGAAGGGGGAAATTACCAAACCCCTTCTAAAATTTTTAAAAATTCTAGAATTGCAGAGGAAAGTTTTTGTACTTCCCTGAATTCTACTCCTGTCAATTGCGAGAAAGGAAATTACCAAACCTCATTACGCGATACAACTCAATCTTATTCAAAGGAGTCGAAAAAAAAAGAACTCGAGAAAACGAAAAATTCAACAGCAAAAATCTTCTTCACACTTATTTCGCTTGCAGCAGTAGACGAATTAAGGGAAGTAACACGGAATTTAATAATTTAAAACTTTCAATTTCGCAAAAATCATTATACAGTTGTAGTAAAAGACAACGAAATAAAATTATAAAAGAGATTTAAAAAATGATCGTTTGCAATTTTAAAAAATGTAGCAATCCTATTAGAGAGCCAATGAATAACTGCAATATCCACGAAAATCCTAATCCGCCAGTTGTCTCCTTTACAGATAATATAAATATTATTAACGATTATGAGAGTGATATAGATGACTTGTAATTTTCTTCGTCTTCTTCCTCTTCTTCCTCTTCTTCCTGGATTGAGGTTGTTTCAGAAAATGAACCATTCAACGAAGAAGAAGACGAAGAAAATGACAAATCATCTATATCACATTTATAATCGTTTTTTTTTTCGTGAACATTTGGCATCTTGTTTTGTAAATAATAATTTAATGCACGCTCAAGGCAATAGTATTACATATTCTTCGTACACATCCCTGTTTTGATAAATTACCGAAAAATGTTAGAACACTTAGGTACATCACGTGCACGTGTTATTACGTTTGATATACAATGAGGAAAATACCATTTTGATCTCGAAGTAGTGATAATTTAAAATCTTCCTAATGTTTCCACAATTAATCAATTGGAATTAGATTTTAATATAGATGGATATAGTTTAGATAAGTCAAGTAGTATTCAGTTATGGCCTATTCAATACAGAATTGTAAATGCAATATACAAAACCAATAGTTGTAGGAATTTATAAAGGTGCAAACAAACCGTATGATCCTAACGTTTTTCTTCAAAAATTTATTGAAGATATTAATAGAATCACGTCTAACGGAGATATTAATTTTCATGGTAATAGAGTGCCGATATGACAGATGTTTTGTAGCTGATGCGCCAGCTCGAGCATTTATTTTAAATTATTATAATCATGTCGTCCCTGTTCCAAATGTAAAGTTTCAGGTACACTTTACAAAAGTCGTTATGTCTTCAACGATATTAATCATTCCCCTCGAACCGATGAGGAATATATACTAGATGCTTAGATGAGGATCATCACAGAAGTAACAGTTCATTAGCAACATTACCAATGAGTATGGTTTCACAAGTTCCTTTTAAGTACATGCACCTTGTATGCTTGGGCGTTATGAAAAAATTTCTGCTTGCATGTATATATAGAAAATTTTCGCGTCTGTTAAAATTGTCATGAAGATCTATGTCTATTTTATGTTCGAGAATGAATTATGATCTTAGAAGATATTGTCCGTCGGAGTTTGCGAGACGCCCTAGATCCCTCAACATGTGTTCTAATTGTAAGTTTAAAGCAACAGAATTTCGTTAATTTTTTATTTATACCGGGCCAATTGTAATGTTTAATCTATTAGAAAGATGATTATATAAGCATTTTTTATTCTTACAAGCAGCGATAAGAATTTTGATATCCAATTCATTATCAAAATTCAAAACGATATTTAAGCTTTGTAGAGCTTGCATTACAAAAATTTATTCTTCAAAGTCCGAATCTGTATGGTCCAGCCTTTAATTTTTATAATGTACACTCATGGACAGGTTGCGACACTTTTTTTTTATTTGGTTACGCACTATTATTTTTCAAATGCGAACCACGATTAGTGTACTATCTTTAGTTTGTGTGTATGTGTGTGTGTGTGCGTGCGCGTGTGCGTGTGCGTGTGTGTATGTGAGTGCGTGCGTGCATGCATGCGCGCACGAAAAATAAAATTATAATTATCACAATTATTGTGACAAAACATTAATTGTTTATTTACATATATATAGGAAAAAAAGTTAATATTTATACATATATATTTCAGAAATTGACTTTATTGAAAATTTTGTTATGTTTAAAATTACGTATAATTAATTGATTTTACCAAAGTTTTCGTACATTTGACTGTTTGCATATGAAACAATCAACTTTGATGACGTGATTCATTGATGTAATTTGTGCTAATTCCATTATAACAATTTCTTCATTTTCAATAACATATTATATGATCTATGTAAATTTATTTTTTTAAACAACAAAACATTTATGTATGGTCAACTTCAAAAAGTTTAAATACAAGAAGCAGAACCCTTTTTGATTAAAAAACAAATCAACAAATTGTCGTGTGACATCTAATAAGACAGAATGCATATATTCAGGTATTACACATGTATGTACCTAAATCAACAAGATTAAGGTTGATATAATTGAATGTCATTTTACGCCTTTTACATGATGTCTATCTAAATTGCATACTTTGTTAGGTTGCTTGCGCATTTTGTAATCATTTCTTAATGTACTATCTTCTTCTAAAGGAATATACGATATAGCTTCCTCCGCCGCCGCCGCGCCGCACCGTGCCGGGCGGCACCAATTGTCTCCGGCGCCGATCAATTCAAGCCAGTCGATTATTTTTCCAAAAATGCAAACAACTCTATAACGCCGTCCTTCTCCCCTCCCCCCCCTCTCTCTCTCTTTCTTTCTCACTCTTTCTCGCTCGCTTTTTTTCTTTCAGGCAAGAATTTTTCAATATTCGCTACACTTCCGTCGGGATGTTTCGCGTATCGATATTCCATTTCGTCGAGAATTGAGCGACCGACGTATGGCATGGTGATAAAGAACGAGGGGTGGCGAGAGGGAGACAGGGGGAGAGGAAAAAGGCCATGGAAAAAGAACTCGCCACGCCATCCGGCTGAAAGATGTAACAAGACCTCATTGTTCATGCACATTTTATATATTACTTGCGGCGCCCTCTTTACGTGTGATTGGCTGTTAGCTAGCGTAAGCGGCGCGAGAAGCGAAGTAGCCAAGATGGCGAATAAAGATTATTATAGGCAAGACGTGCTTTGTGTGCTCTCGTTATTTATCATAAAAAGGTGAAACCCAGCATCATCCGCATATATCAGAAACATTGGTCCTTCGAGCCGGATCTGCTTGGGGTTCGATATACGTCAAGAACGAGGCTCAAGAGGGGCAAACGAAGTCAGGAAGAGATACGAGCGGTCATTCGGACGGCACTCGACGGAACGTCGAATCGTGCTTGCAAGCAAGTGAGCAGAATCATCGGTGCAAGGCAGTTGTGGGCCTTCGCGAAACTTGACTTCATCCTGTCTTGAGTAAGCATCTACAGTCAGAGCATCGAAGCAATAGCGACAGCAGTTAGCGCTATCCAACAACACATAGACGAAAAGCGCGGCATTAACAGTTTGGCCGCCATTGTGCACGTCGGGCCATCCACGCATCACGATACTGCGACACAAGCGTATCGTCGATCGTAAACTAGCAACGGTCAGCGACAAAATCAAACGCTGCCAATCACAAGGAAAATTCGAGAAAAATCAACAAGGCATTTGAGGCACGCGCATACAGTCAAGCGGGCGTGAATTCGAGCGAGAAGAGTTCGAGTTAGCAACGAGCGGAGTCTACGCAGTCGACGTCACTAGTTGGGCCGTGCACGCAACGAGCGGAGTCTGCGCAGTCGACGTCACTAGTTGGGCCGTGCACGCAACGAGCGGAGTCTACGCAGTCGACATCACTGGTGGGGCCGTGAACGCAACAGCGTGGATCGAGACGGCGAGAGGCCAATCGGCATTGAGCAGCACTGTCCTGTGCGGACAACGGGCCGGTGGGTCTTAACCAAGTAAGAAAGTGAGCAATCCGTTTACACTCGTTAACATTATCCTTTATACGTTTCTGTCTGTGTTCGAGGCAATTATGGAGGCTTTAATCAAATCTCGAGGTGTAGTAAAGGGTAAAATCACGTCCTTCAAAACATATCTCGCGAAAACGCTTGCAACAGTTTCGGATCCGTCTACGGCAGTAGACGATATAACAGCGTTAGACATTCGCGAGCGCGTTTATCGGGCGAGGGAAGCATACGAAAAATTTGAGCAGATTCAATCGAGCATTGAGGAGTTAACGGATAAGGAGCAAGAAGCGGCAGATTATCGCGCGAATTTTGAAGAAGAATACTTTAGCGTAATTGTGCAAGCGGAGGCTTTACGTTTGCGTAATACAACAAACATGCACACCGATGCGTCGCGTCCGAGTGCTGAAATTAGTGGGGCTTCTTCTACGCACATGCCTGTAATGAGGGCAACAAATAGTCAAGGCGCGATTAATGCTGTTCCGGGTATTGCAACACAATCAATCATATATAAGCCTCCGGGCATTAGGTTACCAACAATCGAGTTACCGAAGTTCAGTGGTGAAGCATCTGAATGGCTTGCTTTTCGCGATACGTTTGAGTCGTTGATACATAAAAATGAGACAATCGATCCGATACAGAAGTTTCATTACTTAAAGGCGGCACTACAAGAAGGTGCAGCACAAATTATTAAGTCTCTTGAATTTACCGCGGTTAACTACACCGTGGCATGGGAAACTATCTGTAACCGATTTAATAACAAACGATTGCTTACGCATAATCACATTAAAGCCATATTCAATATTAGTTCGATAAAGGAAGAATCGGCAGCTCAGATTCGCGAAACGGTCGATATGCTCAGCAAGCATTTGCGTGCTTTAAATGCGTTAGATCAAGCAACAGAACACTGGGATGCTTTATTAATCTATTTAATATCAACAAAATTAGATAGTATAACGGCTCGGGCTTGGGAAAAGGAGCGTGCTGGAAATGAAATTCCCACGCTGAATGACTTCAAAACATTTCTGAATTCGCGTGCGGATTTATTGGAGACGCTCGAGTTGAACAACAAGTCGGTTAGCAAGGTAGAATCTAAAGCGAAGCAAGCGGACCGGGCAAAGGTCAAGGCACTTCTCGTGCAAAATCAAAGGTGTAGTATGTGTAAGGGAGCGCACAAGTTATCAGATTGCAAACGGTTTCTCGATCTCACTCCTCAGGAGAGAGCAAATCATTTGAGAATCGCGAAATTATGCCTTAACTGCATGAGACCTGGACATTTTATCAAGGATTGTAAGGCAAGTTCATGTAAGCAATGTTCAGGAAAACATAACACTTTGGTACATTTCGAAAAGGCATCTTCAGCGCAGGTATCGCCCGTTGAAGAAGCTAAAACTGCTTCAGTTTTGTGTTCACATAATCAGTGCAATGCACATAGTGTTCTGTTAGCTACAGCATCAGTTGTGGTAACGGATAATCAGGGTAGAGGACACAAGGCTCGCGCAATTCTAGATCCTGGTTCTCAATCTAGTTTCATAACCGCTAGGCTCTGTAAAGAGCTAGGGTTGCAGACATCAAAGATTCACATGACCATTGAAGCCATCAACGGGAAATCATCCCAAATAGAACATAGATGTAGTGTCAGATTGGCAGCACAGTACAATAACTTTCAGTTTGACATTCAATGTCTGGTAATCCCAGAAATCACAGGGCAATTGCCACCTCAGCATATCGATATACAAGGTTTACAAATTCCTACTAATATTAGACTCGCTGATCCTTCGTTTCACATTCCAGGCAATATCGATATTCTCATTGGAGCTGATCATTTTTGGAGCTTGCTTTGCATAGGACAATTGAAAACGGGCGACGGTCGGCTTACCATGCAAAAAACCAAACTGGGCTGGATAGCAGTTGGTCCGTGGAGAGGTGCTGTCTCGAAGTCTATCAAATGCAATCTTAGCAGAGCAGTCGATATTGATAAGAGTCTTACAAAATTTTGGGAAATTGAGGAAATCGAAGGCGAAAGGGCGTGGTCCGAGGAGGAGAAAGATTGTGAAAAGCACTTCTTGGAAAATACATATCGTAACACAGACGGTAGATTCGTTGTAAGCATTCCATTCAAGGAGGATGTTAGCAAACTTGGTGAATCCAAATCAATCGCTTGTAAACGTTTTCTCAGTCTCGAGAGAAAATTGACAAGAAACCCTGTACTCAAGGATCAATACGTTGCCTTTCTAGTAGAATACGAAAGGTTAGGGCACATGTGCAAGGTTTCTGAGGAGGCAACACACAATACTTCGTATTACCTACCACATCATTGCGTCGTTAAGAATGATAGTTCGACCACAAAGGTACGTGTAGTTTTCGATGCGTCAGCCGCAACTGACAATGGTATATCTCTCAACGACTTACAAATGGTAGGTCCCACAATTCAAAATGACTTATTGGCATTGCTAATCAGGTTTAGGGTTCATCCTTACGTTATATTAGCAGATGTACAAAAGATGTACAGGCAGGTGTTGGTCAATCCAGATCAGCGTTCTCTACAGAGAATCATATGGCGTTTTAACGATAAGGATCCTATACAAGTCTTCGAGCTAAACACGCTCATATATGGTACGGCATCAGCGCCATTCTTAGCAACAAGGTGTTTAAAGGAGCTAGCCAATTTGATCGAAAATCGCTTGCCAGAAATAGCCGGAATTATTCGAAAGGATTTTTATGTTGATGATCTGTTGACAGGGGCACAAACAATCGAACAAGCCATTGAAATACGACAGAGCATCTCGCAGGTCTTAGAATCAGCAGGCTTCCCATTGCGAAAATGGGCATCAAATGAGCATGCTATAATCCACGATGTTCCGAAGAAGGATCAGAATCTAGATAGCGTCAACTTTACTAATGACGGCATGACCAAAACATTAGGTACAACATGGCAAGCGCTTTCAGACAGTCTAACATTTACGATCAAAGAGTTAGGTCAACCTAAGGTCACAAAAAGGCAGTTCTTAGCGGAGACAGCACAGATATTTAACCCATTAGGTCTCATTAGTCCATGTATCATTACAGCGAAAATGCTTCTGCAAGAATTATGGTTGCATAAGTTGTCATGGGACGAATCACTTCCACTTGATTTGCATAATAAATGGTTATCTTTCCGCCAACAGGTTCGGAAATTAGATCAAATCAGAGTACCTCGGAACGTCGTAAGCAAAAATCACATAGAGCTGCAACTGCATGGCTTCGCGGATGCGTCACAAAAGGCATATGGCGCATGCATCTATTTACGGTCTCAAGATTCCGAGGGAAATATTCATACAGCATTGTTGTGCGCAAAGAGTAGGGTGGCTCCCCTTAAACAGCAAACGACTCCACGTTTAGAGCTTTGTGCAGCTCTCACCCTCGCGCGTTTGGTCGCCAAGGTCTTTGAATCTCTGGAAGTGGTCTTCGATAAAATTGTTTGTTGGAGCGACTCATCGATAGTCCTCAGCTGGTTAAGGATGCAACCAAATGCATTACAAGTATTTGTGGCAAACCGCATAGCACAAATACAACAGCTAACAGGTTCGTGTGAATGGCGACACGTTCCTACTATAGAGAATCCAGCGGACTGCCTTTCACGTGGTCTATCAGTAGATAAACTAATGCACTCAGAACTTTGGTGGCATGGTCCGTCCTTTCTAGTCAGAGATGAGATCGAATGGCCTACATTGGTCACAACAGAAGTTAACGTACCTGACGTAAAGGGAACGTGCTGCGCAGTTACAGAACGCACAGCAGAATCGTCCATATTCGGAAATACTTCAAGTGCAAAACGTATCATTCGTGTGATAGCCTATTGTAAACGTTTTTTGTATAATTGTAAGCACAAAATGGAGCGGAAAGTGAACGCGCTTTCAGCAGTGGAAATAAGAGAGGCTTTAAAGGCATTAGTTAAGATAGCTCAGCAAGAATGTTTTCCAAACCAGTTGCAAGGCAACAATAAGACGGACATGATTGCGTTAGTTAAGAAGTTAAATTCGCTTAGTCCCTTTATTGATAGTGAAGGGCTTTTACGCGTAGGAGGAAGACTAAAAAACTCAGAATTTTCCAATGATAAAAGGCATCCTATGGTTCTGTTAGCAAAGCATCGATTCACTAGATTAATTCTTATAGAAGAGCATATACGGCTGCTACACGCAGCACCACAAGCATTGTTATCATCCATACGCGAACAGTTTTGGATAATCGGTGGCAGGAATCTCGCAAAAAGGGTTGTTCATGAATGCGTAAAATGCTTCAGGAACAGACCACAGCAAGCACAAGCCACAATGGGCGAATTGCCTAAATCTCGTGTATCGGTAGCCCAACCCTTTCATGCCACGGGGGTTGACTACGGGGGTCCTTTCTTGATAAAGGACAGGAAGGGCAGAGGCTGTAAAACGAACAAGTGTTACATTTGCCTATTCATATGTTTCGCTACAAGGGCGATACATTTAGAGCTGGTCTCCGATT
Source organism: Wasmannia auropunctata (assembly GCF_000956235.1). Lineage (NCBI taxonomy): Eukaryota > Metazoa > Arthropoda > Insecta > Hymenoptera > Formicidae > Wasmannia > Wasmannia auropunctata. Next base: position 134,776 of record NW_012026893.1, read on the forward strand.
TGACTACGGAATGCTTTATTTCGGCACTCAGACGTTTTGTATCTAGGCGAGGCAAACCGGCTCACGTATACTCAGATAATGGCACCAATTTTGTCGGTGCCAATCGGGAATTAAATGAACTAGCTCGATTCTTATTAAAGGAGCAAACAAGCTTAAGTGAATGCATCAATGACATAGGCATTAGTTGGCACTTTATCCCGGCTTACTCTCCGCATTTCGGAGGTTTGTGGGAAGCTGGAATAAAGTCCACTAAACATCACTTAAAACGTGTTGCAGGCAATTCGTTGCTGACATTTGAAGAATTCTATACCTTGATCACACAGATAGAAGCAGTATTAAATTCGCGACCTTTAACTCCCATGTCGACAGATCCTAATGATCTTATTCCTCTTACTCCCGCTCACTTTCTAATTGGAAAGACTTTAAATTCGGTGGCCGATCCCGATTTGACGCATTTGCCAGAGTCCAGGTTGTCCAGATGGCAGCTGATCCAGAATCTGCAGCAACACTTTTGGAAAAGATGGAGCAAGGAGTATTTGTCGGAGCTACAACAGCGCACAAAATGGAAAAGGCCCTTCCCACAATTGAAGGAAGGCACGATGGTGTTAATCAAGGAAGAGAATCTGCCCCCATTCAAATGGCGTTTGGGGCGCGTAATATCTACTCATCCAGGACGAGACCAGGTAGTTCGAGTAGCTACCGTGAAGACTTCTACGGGCACTGTACACATCACTATCGCGAAACTCTGTCCGCTACCTATTGAAAGCTGTACCTAATGTATTATATGTAAACTCAGTTATATAGCGTTACAGTACCTTCACGTAGTTCATAGACAGTGGTTCATTTAGATTTATAAGCTGTTGTCGAATTATTATGCTATAGTTGTAGTTACGTCGTTTGTTATGTCTATTAAGTAACACTAGAGTCAATGCACCTAGTCATGTTTACCACAGTCATTAATACAGTCCACTCAATGAAACTTTACTTTGATTGAAAGATATTCTTTCAATGCCGGGGGGCATGTTCATGCACATTTTATATATTACTTGCGGCGCCCTCTTTACGTGTGATTGGCTGTTAGCTAGCGTAAGCGGCGCGAGAAGCGAAGTAGCCAAGATGGCGAATAAAGATTATTATAGGCAAGACGTGCTTTGTGTGCTCTCGTTATTTATCATAAAAAGGTGAAACCCAGCATCATCCGCATATATCAGAATCACTCATTGTTTACCTTTACCCTGAGAAACCCACATGATTAAACAAAACAAAATTTTTTGATTGAATTGTTTTGTTTGATTGAATTTGTAATTTGTTTGTATATATGAATAAAAAATTATGTTATCATAAATAAGTAGAATGTTAGAAGAACCAAATTTTTTGCTTGCATGGATTTGTTTATTTTAACCAAATTTTATAGTAGCAATAAAAAGCACATTCATTTAAATAATTGTGTGTGTTGTTTCAACCAAATCGAATAGTTGATTATCAGAAGTCAACATACATGCGCTATCATTGCTGCGCCATAGCTTTAAAAATATGGCGGATGTGCGTGTGCGGGATATTCTGGTCAAACTCCAGTGCGAAAATCTAATTCCTGTTTTTGAAGATAGTAGGAATAATAATCTTTATTTTAAGATTATTAATAAATATGTAATTAATAAATATGTAATTTTAAGAAAGGAAAAATACAATTTAATGTATAACAACTATATTTATGCACTTATTTTTTAGTTGTATCAAAAGAAACATTGAATTAAATAAAATCAATTTCTTTGATTGAATCAACTAAAGACTCTTGTTTGGCAAACGAATGCTTCAGTTGACGCAATAAAATAATTTAGTTAGACAATTTGGTAACATTAACATACAAATTTGGTTTAGTAAACAAAATTTAAATAAGATTGTAATCAAAAATTTTATTTTATACAATTAACAATTTGGTTCACTGAATTTAATTTTTATGTTAATACTACAAAATTTTCCAACTAAATTATTTTATTGCGTCAATCAATGCATTTGTTTGCCCATATCCAAACAAGAGATTTAGTTGATTCAATCAAATTTTATTTCTTTCAACCAAATGGGTTTCTCAGTGTATCGCTGCCCCTTACTTTCGTCATCGTCATTATATCGGATTATCGTCCTCCCTGCCGCTCTAGGTGCACAGAGCGAGAGTGTTTCTTAGGTGCTCTATTCTCGCTGCCGCGCGAGAGTTTATCGGAACGTTTAACGCGCGTCGACGATCGAGCCCGCAGCGAGAAATGCATAAACAAATTACATTTGCATAAGAGTTACAATCCACACGACTTGGAGATGAGGACAGTAGTCAAATGGAGTTGCAGCTAGAAAAAATGTTCCATTTTTCACACCGAATTTTTCATTGAAATCAATCGCAATGACTGACTGCGCGTCTTAATATTTGCAGCGGTGCGAATGTCATTTAAATGTCTCAACGCTTTTATCATTTTGTTTCAATCATGGTAGAAACAAGAGTATGTTCATCCGGTGGACGAATTTAGAA
>NW_012026893.1:137343-138042 GCF_000956235.1 Wasmannia auropunctata
TATTTAATCAACTGTTTTTAACTTATTATAACGTATTATTGTTATTATTAATACACACATTTCAATGCATAACCCCTTTATGTTTTTATTGCTTTATACATATAAAATATAAATTTTATCTATACTATAAAATATATCTTAACTCACAAACTCTACAATAAATACAAAAATTCACACACTATTTGGATATCCGTTTATCATTTATTTTATACCAAAAAGTGATATTAAAATATTAAAAATATTTAATATTGAAAAGTAAAATTTATACAGCAAAACGTAAGAAAAAAATATTGGTAGATTATTTTTATTGTTGCAAATAACTAATAATAAGGACACGAATATATATGTACATATATACACACATATATATGTATAAATAGTATCTATATAACGATAGTTTTTAACGATTTCGAATTAATGAATGTTAATACATTAATTTTTCTAATCCCTAAACAGTAAAACATAAAAATATTTTTTAAACACTCACTGAAATGTACTGGAGCAACTATCATTTCAACTTCACAGTCTTTATTTTGCATTTCAACTTGACAGTTGTTCGCAATTTCATTGATGAAAGTCTCCGTATTAAAATCTGACAAAAAAATATTGCAATTAATTATGAATATCTGTAAATTTTATAACACACATGCAAAAAAGTGTGTGCGTGTGTTTGTGTGTGAGAGAGAGAGAGAGAGAGAG
>NW_012026893.1:138092-139856 GCF_000956235.1 Wasmannia auropunctata
CAGTCCACTCAATGAAACTTTACTTTGATTGAAAGATATTCTTTCAATGCCGGGGGGCATGTTCATGCACATTTTATATATTACTTGCGGCGCCCTCTTTACTTGTGATTGGCTGTTAGCTAGCGTAAGCGGCGCGAGAAGCGAAGTAGCCAAGATGGCGAATAAAGATTATTATAGGCAAGACGTGCTTTGTGTGCTCTCGTTATTTATTATAAAAAGTGAAACCCAGCATCATCCGCATTTATCATAAACAGCCTCCTTGATGCTGTTCTCCCATTCCTTGTTTGTGGTATGATCTAATTTGCCGGTTATCAAATGTATGATGAGATCCCATGACTCAGTCGGACGACCAATAGCTTTTAGCGCCCTCATATGCTTCAGAATTCCGTCAACTAAATGGCGAAGACTTGCGTGATTCTCCTTAGCAAGGGATTGTAAATCAAATAAGGCTTTAATGTGCTTTTGCATAATTAGACGCTTATTATCATTTTTTAGCATTTTATCGTTTTTTTAGCATTTGCCATGCTTCTTTATAGTTTTCTGACGAGATCTCGAGCGATTGAATTATCTCCGCGGTTTCTCCTTTGAAAGATAATTTCAAGTAATGAAATTTTTGAATTTCTGTGATGAAAGTATCGCGATGAATAAGTGACTGAAATGTGTCATGGAACGGATACCACTCTTTGTAAGCTCCCGAAAAAGATGGCAGATCGATTTTAGGAAGTCTTAGATTTCGGTTAGTCGCCTGGTTTCGATTACCGGGATTGGCTGAATGCGTTTCGCTCTCCGGAATATTAATTGCATCGCGAGCTATGATTAGATCTTAAAATTTGGCAATAACATCGTAATACGATTCCTCAAATTCCATTCTCACAAATTCATGCGTTTCTGATAACTCTACGGAGTTCTGTAGTGATTCGATTTCTGCTTGTACCTCATCAAATTGTGACCACGCCGTTTCGATCTTCGATTTACGCTTAATAATTGTGCTATTGACATATCGCGAACAGTAGTCGATGCGACTGTGCTAAGGGCTCTTGTACATTGTGCCTTTATTTGGCCCCTGCGAATCTTTAACTTCTTTATTTTATCGTCGTGACTCATTTTGACGGATGTTGACGAAATGCAAATGCGATGGGTAATGTGGAAATGGATAAAAAACGGGCAATTCTGGAGACTTACCGAAAGCTGCTGTGTCAATGTATCGATTCGTGATCCTTGTCCTAGTAATGGCGTCGAGTCCTCGTAACGGCGTCGTACGAAACTGCTATGTCGATATATCGACTGATTAGACTCGTGATCCTGTCCTATTAATGGCGCCGAGTCCTCGTAATGGCGTGCCTTGAATGTAACGGTTTCTTCACTTGGGAAGAATTTTGAGCTTGTGCCGATTCCTTGAATGTGTCTTGCTGACCAGCGATCTTATGTACGTCGGCCTCAGACTAGCCTGCTTTATTTTGCACAGGCTCACTTATGCACGAGAAAGCTCTCGAAAACCTTTGCACGCACGATCGAATGTTCTCGAAACGTGGCGAAGTAAGTATCACTGTAGATTCTTTGTTTCACGAAATCCACAAGCTTGCTATAATCCGGCTTGAAGGACCAATGTTGGGTGTGCACGAAGAAAATAACGACTCGTGGCGTCTCTTCCCTATGACAAAGATGACTAGTTTATTGAAAAATGAAAAATGAGAACTGCATTGCACGCAGCCTCGTAAAAAACGTATAACCTTCTTTTCTCAACTACTGTCGTAGAACAACTGA
>NW_012026893.1:139876-141006 GCF_000956235.1 Wasmannia auropunctata
TAACCAAAGTTGACCAAGTTTTGCTCCAAATTTTTCTATGCCATAATTTTTTTGAGCAGTGTATATAGAATATATGATTAATCCATCTGCCCGTTGTCATCTGCAACAGACAACAGGGGAGCAATTTAAAAAATGCTTCAAAGAAAACAAGAAAGAAGGATAGCTAATAAAAAATACTCACGTTAATTGTAATAGGCAACCGTCCTGTTGCCAGTAGCCACATCTACTATTACACGGAGAGACGCCTCCTCTCGCGGGCTTTCCGGCGCATGCGGGCTCTGCGGCGCCTCTTCACGCGGGCCCTCCACCGGCGGGCTCCTGATCGCCTCGCGCGTCCTCGCCTGCGGGCCCTCCTCCCTAGGAGGCGTCCTAGCCCTTGCGAGGGCCCGCAAAAACTTGTCATCGTACTGTGACGTCATGAGGCGTCTTCCAACACGTACCCAAAAACGGCGTAAACAAACCTCACATGTGCTGGGCACAAAGTCCTTCTCACAATTAATACACTGCATCAACTGCATGTTGTTAAATCTCCTTATTGAAATAACGTGAGACTTGCACAACTCTTAGTCGACTGACTCAAGGGATCTACAGGAACCCGCGAGTAAAAATGCAAGCTATAGAAATAATTATCTCTCCTACATGATAATGCCGTGAGGATGTAACGATGCACCCCCTTAAAAGAACGCATCGTTCCTACACACGAAACCCAGCAGGAACCGGGCGCAGCGCGCCCGGGTTATCTTTTTCGCCACCCAGCGAAGCGCTCGGGAAGTTCACCCCACCGAGCACTCCTTTTTTTTACAACCCTCCCGGAGATTACCGACGAGACGCGGAAACGTCCGAACCTGCGCTCGAGCGGGTATAAAAGCCGGGAGAACTTTCGACGAAGACACTTTTCGCTTGACTCGCTACCCGCTAGTCCGCCAGAAGACCTTCCGCTCCAGTACCGCAAGTAGCTCACACAACCGGGGTTCTCGGTCTCCGCCTAGCGTTCTTAGGCAGATCTGCTCCGGACGGAGATTGCCGGACCTTCCTCGGGACGGTCAGCACCGGGGTCGAGAGGGTTCTCGGCCTCAGCCAAGTGTATCTCGGCAAACCGTTTCCGACTCCTTCCTCCGGGACCGCCGAAT
>NW_012026893.1:141026-143197 GCF_000956235.1 Wasmannia auropunctata
TCCCCGCTGAGAAAATACCTCAGCGGCGGATTCCCCCGACAAACAACGAGATCACCGATTCTTAGAATCGGCTCGGGCCACGCGCCCCCCTTCACCGCACACCGCGCTCACCGGGGACACTCGTCTTGCGCGCCGCGCCGCTCCCCGCCTACCGCGCCTTCCGCGCGCCCACCGACGTCACGCGCCGGCACGTGCACAGCCGATGGGCACTAACCGGCGCTCGCGCTAACTTGTACATATGTATATATACACTGGTCCAAAAAATTAAAGGATCACCTGTTCTAGCTTCTAAAAATAGGCAAACTTCAAGATAGAGCAACTTCGTCAAAAATGATCGTATCGAGATGTTCAAAAAAGTATTTTACAGCTTGAAATCTCTACTTTCCAAATCGGTACTTGAGAAAACGATCCTACTGATCTTTCATGGAATTACATGGATAGAAAGGGAGACCTGACGAATCTCAAAATTTTTTACAAACTTTGACAAGTTCCATGGCGTGAAATAAAAATCACACATAAACAGGGTTTACAGCTTTCGAAAGAATGAATCTTTCTCTTTAATTTGCTTTTTTGTTGAGAGTCGTACGATTTTTTTTCACCGAGTTATTCAACATTAAAGCAAAAATGGTCCTTTTTGCTTCAATGTTAACTCGGTGAAAAAAAATTGTACAACGCTCAACAAAAAAGCAAATTAAAGGTAAAGATTCACTCTTTCGAAAGCAGTAAACTGCATTTGCATGCGATTTTTTATTCGCGCCATGGAACTTGTCAAAGTTTGTAAAAAATTTTGAGATTTGTCGGGTCTCCCTTTCTATCCGTGTAATTCCATGAAAGATCAGTAGGATCGTTTTCTCAAGTACCGATTTGGAAAGTAGAGATTTCAAGCTGTAAAATGCTTTTTTGAACATCTCGATACGATCATTTTTGACGAAGTTGCTCTATCTTGAAGTTTGCTTATTTTTAGAGGATAGAACAGATGATCCTTTAATTTTTTGGACCAGTATATATCGTCCGTCCGAGCGTACCGAGTTGTATAGATCTACGTATTTAATAAACCAGTTCTTTTGTATATATACGGAAACCGAGTCTCATTAATTGCTCTTCCCTTTCCGCCCTGAGCCAATTTTGCCGCCCGTTTCCGACGAGCTACTCCGTGCGACGAAATAACGGCAGTTGTTACAAGGATGATATTGATATATACGTTATATCACACACGCTCCCCCAAAATGATAGCGGCTATAAAGAATATAAATGAAATTGAAACAATCGTAACTATAAAAAAACGCTTTTACGGAACCGCTAACGAACCGGCTATCGAACCGATACCGTCGATCTGTCGAACCGATACCCCTGATCTGTCGAACTGCCTGTCGAACCGATACCTCGGTTCTGGCGAACCGATACCGCTATTCTGTCGAACCGCCTGTCGAACCACCTGTCTGTTCTATCAAACTGCTATTAGTTTAACTATAAAAATATTCCTTCGTCACCTTCATTAGTTAGATATATTATACGAGTTAGATATATTATACAAGATAAAAATGAACGTGTCAGCATTCGCCGCATCTCAATGTCATGGTAATGTCACGAAAACACATAATATGAAACTATCACCATACCACCAATCGAACCGCTGATCTGTTGAACCGCCTATCAAACCGATACCGCTGATCTGTCAAACTGCCTGTCTGTTCAATCGAACCTCCTGTCGAAATGTCTGTCTGTTCAATCGAACCGTCTATCAAACCGTCTATTGAACCTATTCTATCAAACCGCTATCGTTCCTAACCGCGTAGAAATGTTCTTTCGTTCGCGACCATCGCCAGGTAGAAATTTTATCCGCGCCAAAGATAAATATGAATGCACACATCTCAGTGTAGTAGTAATGCTATATACAAGTACGATCTTAACTGCAAGGAAAGGGAAAGGGAAAGAAACATAATTTTAAAAATTTCACATTTTATTGATTATAATATTAAGATTATACATTTTATTGTTTTATTTGATGGTGTGACCACCAGTTATATATTTTAAATACATTTTGTAATGCGCAATTATTAACATGTTTTCCACAGCGCATAGTATTAATAACACTTAGATTATTCAAAGAAACTACATCTTCGTAATCGGTATCCAGAGTTTCAATGACTACTCTCGCATCGAGCATATCA
>NW_012026893.1:143624-144190 GCF_000956235.1 Wasmannia auropunctata
TCGAGACGCCTCGGCCGCGCTTATACGGAGCGAGATAAACTCCGTGACCTTCCATGACGCGATTGTGACGTTTCAATTCTTCCAGCTGACGCTGCGCGGCTTTGTCATCGCTCACGGCCTTCGCGACTCCCGCCGCCCCGCCGACCAGCGAACCGACGACGCCCAACAATGGCAAGAGTGGTAGGATACCTCCGCGTTTGGCTACCGGAAGTATTCGCTTGCTCCTTTTTCTCTTCGTTTTTAAACCCATGCCGAATTTCGTCTTGGCTTTCATAACCGTCCAAACAGCTGTGGCTGCGGCTCTTTCTCCAAGAATCGAATCTCTCGCGGTTATGCGTTTTCGCGCTTTCGCAGCGAGTATGTTGTCAGCCACGTGCCGTTCAGCGAGTTCGTTGCTCCGCGAATATGCGATGTCGTGCTCGCGACACGCCGCGTCCAGTGGATTAATGCCCCGATCACCTCTAGCCAATCGCTGTTCTAAACGCGTTCCCGGACCGCAAAACTGATATCCGGAAATATGCAATTCGAAGGGAAGCACATTTATCGCGCGATTTATCAAACCGCGG
>NW_012026894.1:0-956 GCF_000956235.1 Wasmannia auropunctata
ACATTTGAGAAACGAATAAAATATTTTCCCATAATTTATTTTTTCATTATTAATTTCGCGACTCGACTTTGAAAAATATATGGTGGTCGTCGCCAACTGATGCCAAAATCATTGCTACCGGGAATCCGTGATTACGGGAAAACCCAGGATTAATTCTGTGTCTGCAGCAGACACTCAAATTTCAACGAGACGATTAAAAAAATATATTTATGGCATATACATGCTTGTATACATGTGAATTCTATCCTATAATGCTATATTAATTCCATTATTATTAATATTATTATTAAATGTATAATTATTTTTTCAGTATAAAGCCTCATCGAATGTCGAGAAACCTGCTGCAGAAAGGAATGAATCTGGAATCTTCCGGATTGCCCCCGGACAGCAATCATTTCGGCAATGAATTAACGACTGTCACCGTTTTCCATTTGTCATTGTGTTGTGTAATGAGAGTATTACACAATAAAATCAAACCAATATATTAGTAAAGGCATTAATGGGAAAACATTAGAGAAACGAATAAAATCTTTTCCCACAATTTATTTTTTTATTATTAATTCCGCGATTTTAAAAAATATATGGTAGTCGTCGTCTACTCATGCCGAAACCACTGTTACCGGGAATCCGTGATTACGGGAAAACCCGAGATTAATTCTGGATCTGCAGCAGACACTCTCAAATTTCAACGAGATGATTAAAGAAACCCATTACGATAAAACAATTGTTATGGTTTCTCACCGTACGAACGTATTTCTTAATATCTGATTCTAATGCAGAGGAACTTCAGTAAAATTTATTCTTTCATATTTATTTTTATTTATTCCTCTATTATTTTTTAATTTTATTTTTATTTTGTATTTATATCTCTTCGCTATGGCAATTAATATAAAACTAATAATTTTGAAATGATACTACATAAAAACTTTTTCAGCAAGATCGGAAGAGCACACGTC
>NW_012026894.1:976-2331 GCF_000956235.1 Wasmannia auropunctata
TAAAATTATAATTTTCAGAAGAAAAACACTGTGAAATTTAGATCAAAGGGACTGCTATGAAAAAAAATTTTAAGGGGAAATTAAGAACGGCCTGTCAAAAATATACTCAGTGCGCGTTCGTAACTATTATTCTGTCTAGATGAATATACTTTATTCGTTTATCATCTCGTGTCTCTGCTGCAGCTTCTCCATGGCACGTGCAATAGACATTGCGTTTTGCGCGTTTCGCGAAATCATGAATTAAATTAATTATCGTTGCAAGGGACACGGGACCGATTGTGAGATCGTTTCGAATGTCACCGACTTCTCGCATCACGTTTCTACACGCGTCTAACGTCGACGAGGCTTTCTCATTCACGATCCAAAGACTTCTTCTAGCCGAAGCTAGGCATGGTAACAAGACGTTTGTGTACTAAGACAAGCGGACCTCGTTTTGGGGAGTCTTCCGCCCACGACTCGTGCAGATGATCGCGTTTAATCAGGCTTATCGGCTTGCTGGACGCTAATCCATCGAGACACAGAAGTGACTCAATGGACCGAAAAACGGAGCGAGAAGTGCGATAAACATTTTTCGACGATCTCCAAAATCAGACCATATCCCGTATCTTTTCACATACCGAATCTATCGCGAGAAGTATCGACGATATAACGCAATGTCAATTACAGGTGTCAGGGAAGAGCTGAAACAGAAATATGACATGATTAACGAAAAATTATAATTTTCAGAAGAAAAACACTTCGAAAAATTTGGACCGAAGAAAATGCTACGAGAAAGAGTTTGAAGGTAAAACGTGTTAAAGAGAAATTAGGAGGAGCCTGTCAAAAAATTATTCCGTGACAAGTTGTTAATATTTTATCAATATCTTTTCTATTGATTATTTCAAACAGTAGAGAGAGTATTCCTGATATTAAAAAGTCATTGTCGATGCATAAAAAAAGTAGTAAATTTGATAAATTAGCGATCACAGAATAATCATGATTTTATATTAATATCGGTAATTTAAAGCCATAAATTGATTGCCGATATTTGTGACATCCAATTATATATGTGTGAATTCTATTGTACAATGCTCTCATGATTTCATCATTATTGATATTATTTTTATTAAATATATTATAATTATTTTTTCAATAAAAACCTTGTTGAAGTCAAAAGACCTGCTGCAGAAAGGAATGAATTCCGAATATTCCGGATTGCCCCCGGATAACAATCATTTTGGCAAGGAATTAACGACTGTCACCGTTTTCCATTTGTCGTTGCGTAATGTAAGTATCACACAACAAGATCAAATCAATATATTAGTAATAGCATTAATGGAAAACATTTGAGAGAGATCGGAAGAGCACACGTCTGA